>NC_073347.2:16381363-16684393 GCF_027580225.2 Misgurnus anguillicaudatus | reverse complement strand
ATAAAACGGTTTTGGCTGAAATTTCGACATATGCAGCTGCCCTGAGAATTTTTGGGTGTTTGTTGTTTCACCTCACACCTCTACAATGGGTTTAATGGTGCACTGGAACAATCCTTTCTAAAATGCATTAAACTTTCGTTTACAAAGACGTGAAACTCAGCGAGTGGTCAGGGGTGTTCACTGATATGCTCACACAAAAATCGCTGCAAAAGATGCTATTTCACTATTTCATCATAAACAATCTGAAAACAGGGCTTTAAGTGTAAAATACCGAACTTGTCCTTTAAGTACTTTCAAAACAAAGAGAAACGTTTTGATCAAGTCGAAATGTCAGGAAAGAAGTGTCTGTTTGCACCATGCAGTGGCAAAAATAGCGACTTTACAATCAGAGGAACTCTGTAACCTTGGATGGAGCCCGTATGAAATTTACCGAAAGCGCAAAAGGCCCCCAGCAGTGAAAGCACTACCTCCTACAGAACGTAATATGCGCCTTCATGGAAGACGTGCCCACCTACAGGTGCTACTATGAGAATCAGCTGACCAGCCTGATCCACCGGTTGTGGATATCACCTTGTTTGGATGGGACAAGAAGATGGGTCTAAAGGAAGGAGAGGAACTGCTTATGCCCACACAGGATTCAAGTCCAGTTGCTCCTCCTGCTTTGTTAGATGTTGTCAGCTGTGGTTTCAAAGCTGTGTTGAAACCTTGTACATCAGCAAAGTGCAGCTGTGTAGCTGCAGGTCTGGGCTGTACCAGTTATTGTTCTTGCAAAGGCAATGATGGTATATACTGCAACATCCTTACACAACACCAAGAACACAAAGAAAGAGATGAAGGGTCTGGAGAAGATGATGACAGAACAGAAGAGAATAGTGAAGATGATGTGGCTGCCATTTAATTAATTGTGAGGCATAGCAGTTTGTCTGAAGGTGGTAGCCAGTGTGTGCTTTGTGTGGTGCGGAGGTAAGGCCCTCTTGGTTAGCCTTCCGTCTGGCGGGCTGACCCGGGTTGCCCAGACTCAGTTTTAACTCTTCCGTTTGGCGGAGTTTTAACTGGGTCCTCGTTTGATTTTGCGACTTGCGGACCAACCTGGAAAGCACATCTGCTATTCTGGCATGGCCCTAGTGACTTGCGGGGCCTGTCTTGTATGGCATGTATATGTTGTATATTTACATGTTTGCCTTGGTGCAGAGGTGAAGCCCTCTTGGTTAGCCTTGCGTTTGGCGAGCTGACCCTGGTTGCCCAGACTCAGTTTTAACTCTTGCGTCTGGCGAAGTTTTAGTTTACCCGATTACTATGTATCATACAGTTCCAGGATCCAAGTTATGTCAAATACCCGCATTGCTTTTTCATCCAGAAATGCATAACATTCAGCCTAACAAAGATTCATTGTTTATCGAAAAAGCTATTTTGAATCTTCAAAAGTGTCAGGAGGGGATTCAGCCTCACTATGAATCAACATTTATAAGTGCACTCATGATTCTGAAATGTTAGATTATTTTATTTACCATAAAATAACCTAAAATTATGACTGAAAGTAATAAAAATTTGAATAAATAAATCAAAATATGTAATAAAATTAGCTCTTTAAAATCTGAAAATGCCAGAAATGAAATCAGCATCATCTAAAACCTCTAAAACCACTCACATATTGTAGAAATTGGCCATTTAGTGCAAAATATGTGGTCAAAATGGACGATTAAGCTAATATTGCTAATTATGCAAATTATGCAAATTGCTCAACATATGCAAATTAGCATCCGGTAGTTTCTGTATGCTAGGGACCCATACTTCACATTTCTGCAATAAAACTTTGGTGTACTCAACATTTCCGGGTTCACCTAGTTGGCTACTAGACTAAGAGATACGTAACTAAGAACGTTTCGGGAAACACGTATTAACGATAAGGTACAGCTTAAGAACGACGTAGAGCTAAGAAGGTTTCGGGGAACGCAGCCCAGGTGCTTAACGAGGTTCTTTGGATTATAAAATGTTTTTTTGAAAGAACATTTGACTAAATGGTTATTTAAGGAACCAAAAATGGTTAATCTATGGAGTTTCTGTGAAGAAGCTCCTTTATTTTTAATGAACAAAAATAAAAGGAAGTTTGAACAGAAATTGCAAATCTTATTTTAATCTCAACAGAAAACAAAGCAATCCACAAGATGGCAGCAAAGCTTGCATATGACTAAGCAACTACCAAGTACATCTTAGCCGTGCAGCTATTCCCTGCCACAACCCAAAACATCCAATCAGGCAGCACATTTGCAAAAAAAGATTTTATCATTTTGTTTTTATACATCATGGACAAAATGCACAAACAAGGTGTAATATATTTTGTGATGTACTGCTCAGTTTACTCTACTACAGTACCTGTGCATTAATGCTGAGCACTGGTCCTCTGTGAGCCATAATCCACATTTATCCACCATTAGACAGCAAAATGATGACCTGACTATTACCTTCCTTATGGTCTGTCTATATGACTGTCTATTGGTCAGCTCAAATTAAATCCCTGCTGCTGGACCTTAATAAGAGAATATCTACTCTAGGTGCAAAGTCGTTGATTAACTTCACTTGTGGCAGGAAAAATAGTTCTTATTCGTCATAGATGTCAGTCAAAAAGTCAAAAGATTTCATCCAAACATAAACACAAAAATATACAAAGATCCCAATTGTTTCTTGTATCGATTACAAATATTACAGTTTTTAAACCTTTAACTTGTATTTCCTAAAACGTTTCACCACAAGTTTTATCCACGAAAGACCGCAACACGTAAGAAAACTGTTTCTCCTTATTTTCTAACCTGCACCTGCGCAAACTCGTTCCACCGCAAGTGGGCGTAGCGAATACAGAAACGAAACGGAAACTACACATTTACAAATTATACATACAGAAACATCATGCAGAAACATCAGAAATAATACTAAAACATAGGACATATCAGAATTGCCTCTTAAAATAATGTTATTACTTGCAAATCAACACTATAAGCAAACAATAATAATATACAAATTATTAACATATTAATTTGGCACTTACATTTACGTTTGTATTTTATCCAATATTCTGTTTTATATTCCTCTGAGTGAACTATGTGGGCTGCTGCAATACAGAGAAGTAGTGATTTAAAGCACACTCAATGCTTTTATTTGTTTGTTTAGCTCAATGGGTCCTTAATAAGGCAATACCACATTAAAAATCTTATGTTTGCATTATTTTTTTAAAGTGATAAGCAACCAACTTGAATGTACATTCTATCCATGTAATGACTAACCAACTTATGGGTTATTATAAATAAATCAGCTGACTGGGAAACTCCCATGAACTGTACTGCTAATCATATTAATTTGAACAGTTATTACTGAGTATAAGGAGTACACTTTCATTTTTTGTTATCCCACATGTTTTCAACAATGTTTGAATCAAGAAAATGTATAGTTTTAAACAGTGCTTCGCCCTGTTCATAGGGTCACCTGTCAAGGGTGTCATAACCACATAATCCTCAGTTTACCTCTTATAAAAATTAACCATGGTTTTACTAATAGTAATCAATACACTAAAAAGCACACTGTAAAAAAATCTGTAGAAATTACAGTGTTACTTGCAGCTGGTTGCCAGTAACTTACTGTAGATTTAAATGTATGTTATTTACTGGCAAGCAAGAGTTTGTTAAAAGTGAAATAAATATTAAATATTAGCAAGTCATTATCTTCACAGAATAAAATTATACATCAACAGCCTCATGCAAAACATCATCATCAACCTTTTTCTGTTTTTTTTTTTGCTTCAGATTTTCTTTCCCAGAATGCTTTGCTTGATACTGTTATTTTAGTTTTGCTCTGTAAAGACAAAGACTTGTTAATGTTTAATGTTCATTTAACTTTGAACAAAATGTTGCCAGTAAATAACATAAATTAAATCTACAGAAACTTACTAGCAACCAGCTGCAAGTAACACTGTAATTTCTACTGAATTTTTTGGTTATTACACTTTTACCACAAAAAAGCATAGTTAATTTTATAAGGGACTTCTTAAAGCAACACGATGTAGTTTCCATGTAAAAATGACTTACAGCTCCCCCATGTGGTTGAAAAGCGCAACAGTGCCTGGTATCAGACACTCTTCTGCAGGCAGGGGGAGGGGCGGGGCTGTGTGCTCTTCCCTCCACCGCCACTTTCAGAGTGTGCTTGTAGCAGCTAGGAGGCTGCTCAGGTTGCTGCAACAGTACAATTTGTCCAGTTAAAAGTTGTTCATTCACTGAAATAATTTTAAAGACATTATTTAAAGGTAAAAAAACTACATAGTGTTGCTTTAAACTGCAGTAGAAATCATAAGCTCTGTCCCAACTTATACTATTTCTCCTTAATAATGTGTACTGTTTTTGCTGGGTAAGTACATAGTGCAAAGCAAAAGGGGGCCTGAGCTTTTTCATTTTTTTTAAAGGTACGATAAGTAGGATTTACCCCCATCTAGTGGTGAAGTTGTATTTTGCATTCAAACGAATAGTGCTCTCTAGCACCTCACTTTTCCAAATGCGTGTTGCAACTACGGAAGCCGTTATGTAAGCACTGATCTACTTGTCCGTTTCAGCTAGTTCACGTGTTCTGAATGAAAACGCATTGTGGAAACGCGTTGGTAGGCTATGCTTTTTGTCCCTCTCTCCTATTAAAGTTTACAAGTATGGCAGAATGACATGGAAGCCTCCTTGGACTTATCGTTCAATGTAAGTAAAGAGAAGAAATTCTAAGAAAGTCAGATCACTGGAAGAGGTCATTTGACACCAACAAGGACATATTTATGAATAAAGACATTGATTTTGATTAAAGATGCAATTTGTATTTATCCGGCCGCTAGATGGCGCCAGATCAAACAATAACAATGATGTTGTTTACTGACGCTCTGAAACAGCGTGGAATTATGGGATTTGTAGTCTTTAACTCAACCGCTGATGGCCATCAATCAGACGAGAACCAGAAATCACGTTGATGGATAAGGTAATCTATAAATGTTGCGTTTGATGACATCGTTTATTTCATTATGCAAGTTTATATGTGATGTTCAAAACGAAATTGTTAGTCATAGATATTACAGTATTAGTCCAAATTCGATGGTTAACACAGCACAGAATTAAGTTTTCAACTTACAATCTACAATGATTTTTCACATAATGTATTGACAGTACAAATCTTATTGTGAAGTGTCTTAAAATGACCATTTATATTGCTGTACAATACCTATTGATGTGCATATCGTCCGCGGGAAGACGCGCTGATTACAATCTACACACTAATGTTGTGATCAATATAATAGCATACGTTTTTTGAAGGGTTACGAATCAAAACAACTCCCCCATCGCGTAAAACACAAGCAGGATCAGAATCTCTGTCTAGTTAAATGTTGTCGTGAAGCTCTCTCCATCCAGATAATGCAACAACAAATTGATCCTCTCTCGTTTTGTTCCAAACTCTTCTTGGGTCGTTTGGTTGGCCCGTACGCTTACAGAAGCTGACACAACAAGCGGCAGACGGTAAAGAGTTATCCATAAGTTCATAAGCAAGTGTGTAGCCCGACAGGTGCTAACGCATAGTTCCACATTTGTCCACGACACTGGCTGCGTCCGAAAACTCAAGGCAGTGAGGACTTGTTGCCTCGCTGCCTCATGAGGAAATGACTTCGGACTCGGAGGCCTGAAGGCAGCTCAGAGAAAGGCTTTCCGACGCACTTCAAGGCAGCGTGTTTGAAATATAAACAGAGAGCGCCCTTGTGATAACTAATCACATATTTGAAAACTACAATACTAATTTCTCGCTAGAAATGCAATTAAAATGTGTAAAAAGTGAAAATATACATTTATTTACACTAAATTTGTGTGTTTACGTCAGTAAAGGCGGTGACAAAGGGTCACATGGATATTAACGTCATTGACATGAGACTGCACTGCCCCGTAACAATGTTTTGAATGGAAATTTTCTCACGATTTACAAGTAGTTGAAAACATTACAGATATTGATAGTAATCAGCTGGACAAAATATATAACACTGGCCTAGTGGTTTTTGGACATTTTACTGCAAATATCTTACAAATTGCACCTTTAATAAAACACTTAAAACCATACTTACTGTCCCTTTAAGAAATGTGTTTATTTATTAAACCAGTAAAGCATAACTAATATGATTTATTAATATAGTGGAATGTCATTAAACTCATTCCTCTCCAGTGAGTTGTGCATAATATCAGCAGAATGTTCATATGCACTTCAAATTTTTACCAGTTTATCCGGGTACCAACTAGTGCTTATTTTGAATACTATTTAGAAAGGATAATATGCGAATGGGGTGCAGGGATCAATGTATTCGACCCTAATGCAAGCCACATGTGGAAGTAGTATTGTAGCGTCTAACACATTGGCAATGGAGATAAAAAATACATCTTATTACCAGTGGTAGAAATGATATATTGTGCCTTTAATATTTTTAATATTAGCATTACTAAT
Organism: Misgurnus anguillicaudatus; assembly: GCF_027580225.2. Lineage (NCBI taxonomy): Eukaryota > Metazoa > Chordata > Actinopteri > Cypriniformes > Cobitidae > Misgurnus > Misgurnus anguillicaudatus. Next base: position 16,677,895 of record NC_073347.2, on the reverse strand, counting down.
ATTTTTACATTACTTAAACTCATCAAAAGAATTTAAAGCAGGTTACCATGGTCAGAAAATATTAATATTAAAATTAACATTTGAAATGAAGCAAATTTAATTGCAAAGGCATCAAAAATCAATATAACATTGTAAATCTAGCTGCTAGCAAACTGTTATGATTAGCATTTTTGGAACATCTAAAAAGCAATATTTGGTGACCGTTACATGTTAGATGTGATCTTTAATCTGTGAACATCAACACACGTTGGTGTGTTTCACTTGACACCAGTCCTGTTCATATTTGGCAGAGGACAGACCATTAAATATGTACAAAGTGTGTAGTTGTACTGGGTGAGGTTAAGTGCTCGGTAAACCTTTAAGGATTGTATCAATAGTGTCTGGGTGTAATCAAATAGTTTTTTAGGCACCTTTTAAGGGTCACCTTCGTATCTGAAATCAGCCTGCTATCCTAACAACTACTAAACTACATTTTGACACAATGGTATTTATCTGATGTATAAGTTATAAAGGAATAGCCAGGGAAAGGATGATATAAAGGAGAAATGTTTACTTGTGTATCTATTTCATTTCAAGGCTAAGTTTGTTCAAGGCTTTGCAATGTGAGATTGATTGGGCACAATGACATCCTTATTAAGTGCAAAATGAGAAACGCAGTATTAGTTTTAATACTAAACTCTTTCCATGTTAAATGATTTATGCCTTATTGTTCACTGGCCCATTCTTTTTAGTTTATGTAGCAACATACATAAATAACAGAACAAAGGATGCACGTACAAGTCCGAGCAGCTTCAATGAAAACAGTGCCAGCCGGGCACTGTACAGCCGCACTCAGCTTACAGCGTCTCTCTCTTATGTTACCTTCTCACTTACTGTACTTCCCCCAGAGTCGGGAAAAGCTATCCCCTGTATCTGCATCTCTAATGGCTGCCGCCTTTTGGGGAGTTTTCAAGCAGAAGGAACGGGCAGACAAGCGGCAATCGCTTAGCTAAATGCAGAGTGCAATCTTGAAACAGAAAACTGAAGCAGGACCAGGGGCTTGCTGGATGGGCTGAAATGTTATTTGGATGATACCCGTGCATTAAAGCAAGGGAAAGCTGTGTTGAGTTTCTCATTGAGAGCAGCAGCAGGGCTCGCTGCGATAAGGAAATAGGGCTAATGTTACCTGATCTAGTATAATGTGAACCAATTACTACTCCATTGCACTTCATTACAGAACAGTAATAGGGCCAGGGTGAGCCACGCTATATGAGCAGCCGGGGGAAAATTGAGTGGTCATTGATAATATGATAAAAAGTGACAGAGAGAGTGGCCTCTCAAACAAATTATTGAAATTTACAGTGAGTGGGAGAAACAGAATAACTTCATTTAGGCAGCCGTGGGCCAGCACTTGGCCAAAGCAGCGCAGTCGACACAAAGGGCTGCTTATGGAGGGAAATCTAAAACGATCAAAGAATAGTTTTGGGCCCTGAACTATGCAGAGCTGTTTGGGACATTTTTTTTCAGGTAGCCATACTTCTTGAGTACTGAAGCATTCTCTGTTAAAAAAATGCCTTACTTATTTAAGCTGTCACTGTAACGTTATTTATATATTTATTTGAAAAATTGGGTAACAGGTAGAGCCTTTAAACAACTAAATTTACTTTTTTCTATCCAATGTCCTTTTTTGAACAGTTTTACATTAAAGTTAGTCATTCAGCAGATGCTTTTGTTTAAAGCAACATACAACAGCAAAGAAAACAAAGCCATTCATTTTAGGGAGAAATCATATAATATAAAGTTAGAAAATTACACCATACACTGTAAAAAAATTCAGTAGAAATTACAATGTTATTGCAGCTGGGTTGCCGGTAATTTACTGTATATTTAAATTTATGTTATTTACTGGCAAGAGTTTGTTCAAAGTTAAATGAATTTTAAATATTAACAAGACTTTATCTTTACAGAATAAAACTATACAATAACAGCCTCAAGCAAAGCATTCTGGGAACCAGAAATCACCATCAACTTTTTTCTGTTTTTTTGCTTCAGATTTTGTTTCACAGAATGTTTTGCTTGATGCTGTTTTTTTAGATGCCTTGTGATACCGTACAAAATCATTTTCCTGCTCATTCACTTTCACCGACGTTCCTTGCTAGTGGAATGATCTTCCAAACTCTGTCCGGTCAGAAACATCTCCCACAACATCTGAAAAGACATCTATTCCATTTCTTAAATATAAAACATGTTGCCTATAAAAAAAATTCTGTCTTTCACAAACACATGTTGTGTCTCTAATGATCGGTGAAAACTTATAAGCTGAAAGAGACTTTTGTACGGCACCTTTCTATAACAAGTCACTTTAAAGCATCTCCTAAATGTCAAAATTTGAGATAGAGTACATTTAAAAGCACTTTTGGTAACACTTTACAATAAGGTTCATTAGTTAACATTATTTGTTAACTACATTAGTTATCATGAACTAATAATGAACTGCACTTATATAGCATTTATTAATCTTTGTTTATGTTAATTTCAACAATTACTAATACTTTATTAAAATCTTGTTAATGTTAGTTAATGCACTGTGAACTAACATGAACAAACAATTAAAAGCTTTATTATTTCTAATTAACTAACAATAACAAAAAAAACCTGTAACAAATGTATTTCTCATGGTTTGTTCATGTTAGGTAATACATTACACTGTAAAAAAAATCTGTAGAAATTACAGCTGGTTGCCAGTAACTTACTGTAGATTTTACATTTATGATATTTCCTAACAAGAATGTGTTCAAAGTTAAATGAACATGAAACATTTTTAGTCTTTATCTTCTACAGTAAGTTACTGGCAACCAGCTGCATATTTACAGCTTTTTTTTTACAGTGAACTAATGTTAACTTATGAACCTTATTGTAAAGTGTTATCCAAATGTTATTTCATCAGCATACATAGCCTCACTCACACTCTTGGAGAATTTCCATTTACACTTTAAAAATGAAAGAAAGGGAAAAAGAAGGAGGACAATAAATCTCTACTTAACCGCTTTTTTCAATCATTGACAGTAATCAGATTGTGTTTACCTGAACGGGACCATTTTAAAGTATTATTAAAAACTTAAATGGAGTTTAGGCCTGAAAAAAGGCTCATATGAAATGGTGTGCAAACAGTGGTGAAAGATTTCAATCGTTATTTGGACAGCCATCAGAGTGGTGAAAGGAAAATTAGCATTGAGACTGTCTGCTGTTGATAAGGGTCTTTGTCGACAAGAATACCAAGAGGTGTGAGTGACACACCGCCTTTGGGTTTACAAACACACTCAAGTGCTTGGTAAATGTAAGAAGATGGAGAAACAAAGTGATTTTCACTACTGGTGTTCCACCTTATCAAATATTAATGCACTCTGTCACATAACATTTTCATTAAACATTTGTTTATGTATATATTTCTAATAATAATGCATATGGTAAAATCCCTGACTAATTTTATGTTTGTGTTATGCGCGTGTGTCTGTGTAAGATATTCCACAAGCCCACATCAGCATTCCCTGCATGCCAAATTAATCAAGATAAAGAGAAATAAGTCTTATCCATTTATCCCAAGGTCTCCTAATAAACATGTATTACGAGTCACCTGTAATATTACTAATATTATAATGTTGTAAAAAGTGCACATAATTTAAAAGCTTTAAAGGTCCAGTAAGCTAATCATCACAATCTAAATAGGTAATATATTGAATACACGCTTCATTGATCAAAACTGTTGTGAAACATCTTATCGGAAACACTATCTTAAACCACTATTTAAAGATCATTCTGCTTTCATCTACTGTCTGTGTTCTGCTGAAATAGCTTCAACATGATAAGCTTTCAATTTGGAATACCAGCTTTGGCTTTACAGTAATCGCAAAGTGGATATTAATCAGTCCTATTTATCTATAGAAGTGTGTGTGTGTGTGTGTGTGTGGCTCAAGGTAATTGTTTCATCCTGAATTGAACGACGGTACGGTGGTCTCATTTTCATACTTAAATGCCCCTTTCAGGCCAGATTGAATCCCAGAAATGAATGCTGTTAGCACTGCCAATCTTACTCTGCAGAAATATGCAGCGGTAATTTGTGTTCGTGATGGTATGTGGGGTAAGAATATTAGCCGTGAAAGCTGAGATTGCAAACTTTTAAAAACTTGTTTAAACTTGTTTAAAATGCTAAACTGCTCCGTCACCATAAACAGTGAGATTAGGGGGGGTGGCATCTTAGCGGTTATAAAACCGCTCTAATAATCTAAAGGGCACAGGTTCAAACCTTGAAAAGTTCAATTCATGAGCTGGAAAGTTACTGGAATTCATTTAAGAGTAACCTCTAAAAGAGGACTGGGAGACTTTTTGGATAGGAAAGTATCTGCTAAACACACTCTAAGAGAGATGTGTTTATTTTTACACATTGTTTGTGTTATGTTATTTAACACATTATGTGTCATTTTGTGTTGATTTTGTGTTAAAATAAATAAAAAAGTGATTTTTAAGTTGTGTTAAAAATAACATCAAAATAACAACATAAGTAACACTAACTGTGTTGTTTTACCACATCCGTTCTTAGAGTGCAGTTATTCATTTTACTTAAAAGTTACCAACATTGTTTAGCTATACACTGATGTTTGCTTATTAACATCATATGAGCAATTCCATACAAAAGTCAACCTTACCAAGGAAGTTTTAACCCAATGTTTTTAACTATACACTGTAAAAAATTGCTGTAATTATGCAGCTGGTTGCCAGTAACTTACTGTAGAAGTTAAAGACTGAAAATGTTTCATGTTCATTTAACTATGTTCAAATAACATAAATGTAAAATCTACAGTAAATTACTGGCAGCTAGTTGCCAGTAATATACTGTAATTTCTACAGATTTTTTTACAGTGTATGTAAGATGTCAATATGGTGGCATAAATATACCCATGTGAGGCCTCTGTTTATTTATTTTTTTATTATTATTTTCAGAATGCACATATTACAGAATTGTCGTGAGAAATGTCACATCCATAACGCTGTCTGTGCTCATAAATGCATATGAAAAATTAAATAAAATTATTTCTTGGTCTCTGAAGAGCCATCCCTTCTGCATATCATAAGCATTATTGCTTCTGGTTTGTGCATTTTCATTTACAGCTTTCCTAAATGATGTCTCCCAAAAACGTCTTTTATTGTCACATCCATATACCACATGCATACAGTATTTCCCTTATCTAAAACACAAACCAAAAAAATGCATAGATTGATATTTTTCTGATGTCTGTACTCTAGGGCCAGGGGGGCCCCAGTTTTATGACATTTTATGAAATACATAAATTTATCATGAATTCTGTGTAATTAAACCTAAAAAAAATGAGGCTACTAACCAAAAGCACTACTTTTTTGTATAATTTAATGTTTTTTTATTAAAATGTTGAGTTTTAGAACAGTTTTTTATCACAAATTTTCTTTGGGGGGCCACGAAGGAATGCACCGTACACAAAGGGGGCCACACGCTGAAAAAGTTTGGGAACCACTGATCTAGAGGACATATTCATTATTGATTCAATACTGAATGCTTTCAGTGAGTTTGAAAAGCAAGCTCAATGATCTCATTCAGTAATGACAAAATATTGCAAACATCCAAGAAGCAAATATATTATTTTAAAATTTAAATTGTTTAAATTGCATAAATTGCATGTATTTGACAAAGAAAATGAAACACTTAAACTGTAACAAATATTTTGCTGCTTTAAAAGTTTTTGTTAAATCAACTCAGATTTACAAGTCATGTCAACAGAGATGAGTTGTCACAACTTATAAAATATAGTTGAGAAAAGTCAACTTAATTTGATACGTTATAACAACGCACCTGTAGTTATAACAACTCACCTCTAGTCAAGATAAATAATAGTATGTTGAAATGACTTGTAAATCCGAGTTGATTCAACAAAAAAAGTTTGAGGCATCAAAGTGTTTTTTGCAGTGTACATATTGACATGTCTGCAATGTATATTAGCAGTTTCAAGCACTTTGAATATAAACCTGAGTCTACCTTTATTCAATCTAAATTTTATTTTAAATTAAGCACCAATGAAAAGTTATTTTACTATATAAAAGATAATGAATGTTTCTCTCTTATCAAACTCATGTATCCATGCTGTTCTCCAGTGTTACAAGTTGGCCAAATCATTCAAGCATCCAATGGTTGTGCACATACAGTAGCAGTAATGCTTTATAATCTAATTAACATACATTAAAATATAATCACCTAATTCAGGCAATGACAGAGCAGATAGTCTGATACGTTTGCACCTCTCCAGAAATAATCGATTCACATGAGGTTCTAGATCTCTTTTCCATGTCCTTCGGCCTCAGTAGAAGTGCGGTGTGCAGTACAACAGCTCAACATCCCTAACAAACACAGTCATTGTACGGAGACTAACATGACACCCAGCGTGGAGGAGGTAAGCTTCCTTAAAGTTAAACGCATCACTTAGCTCATTTTAAAAGGCTTTGAACAGACAGACATTAACCTGAAATATATGCGGGCCTCTTCCTCCAGCTTAATCCAGTATTTAATTAGAGCGGGTCAAGAGCCGGGGTCGCGTGCCTGCCCGATCGAGGCTTAAAACTTGTCCAGCGCACAAAGAGAGTACTGATAGAAAGCATTCACGGGAATGAGTGTGGATCTCAGACTAACCCTATCATTGGTTATTCTTACAGAAAGTGAACACACAGAGCACACAGTGAGATATGCTGCTCTAATGTTGTAAACAGCATCAGATGAGTGGATAGATTAAGGAAATTACAAAAGTCAATGTACTAAACAGTCGGGCCTGTTTAACCATTCGACATGATATGTGTCACCTTATGTAACAAATTGCTTTAAATTGTTTACCATGCATTTATAAGTAAGCAATAAAGAAACAGGTGAAATGCGTATAGGGTATTGATTTCAGATTGTTTGTATTAAAAAACATGAACAACATAGAAGATTGTTAGAAAAAATGACCATGTGCAATTTTTTCTGCTTCTGAAATCAAAGTCAGTGTCAATTTGTGCTTTTGACACATAGCCACTAGAGGACAGAAGTTGACTGTGAAATTTGACATATTTTTCATTTTCTGGAAGATAATGTTCTTCCTAGAATAATCTGTTTTCCATGAGTCAAAGGACAGGGTTTACATTATGTTTGTTTTAAAGGTTATGACACAAATCCTAATCTAAATAATTTCATAATTCTAAATGAGCCATGTGACAAATTGCACAAATTATTTTCAAATAACTCAAACATTCATTAGTTATATCAGCCTGGACTGTGACATGTTCGCCAGAATAAACACATTTAATTGATTATTAACAAGAAATTAGCAATTTAAGCTTTACGGATGTGACATTTGCAGTCAAAATGAATTTATTACCAATATATTGAACAACCATCTATTTATATTTTTCACACTGTTAACATTTCTGTAGAAATTACAGTATTACTGGCAACTGTTTTCCAGTAACTTACTGTAGATTTTAATTTATGTTATTTACTGCCAACAGTTTGTTCCAAGTTAAATGGACATAAAACATGAACAATCTTTACAGAATAAAACTAAAGCTTTATGCAAAGCATTTTGGGAACCAGAATCTAAAGAAAAAAACTGAAAAAGGTTAAAGAGAATTTCTGGTTCCCAGAATGCTTTGTATGAGGCTGATATTTTATTGTTTTATTTTGTAAAGAGAACAATGTGTTATTGTTCTTGTTTATTTAACTTTGAACAAACTGTTGCCATTAAATAACATTTAAAGGAGGCATATCTTGATAACTTTTTCCATGTGCTATAATTGCATCCCCAGTTCTTCTGTCAACCTAGAAAATGTAAAAAAGAACTAACCAGTAACATAGTTTTGGTAAACGATTCTCTGCAAGCATATGAAAAATAGGTCATTGAAATTTGGCTCCCCTTGTGATGTCAGAAGGGGAATAAAACCGCCCCATTAATCTGCACTATCCAACCACAGCACTGCCATTTAGTGCATAGATCAGCTCATTTGCATTTAAAAGACACACCCAAAAAAAATTTGCTCACACCTACAAAGTGGCAATTTTAACATGCTGTAATAAATCAAATATTAATATTAAATAAAATGTCACAAATGTACTCTGGGGACACCAAAGATTTATTGGACATCTTTAAAAAACCGCCCTTTTAAATCTACAGTAATTTACAGGCAAACAAATGCATAGGCCATCAAAAAAAGTATTAGTCTATACTCATGTTTTAGATGAGGGAAATGTGACAACAAAAGGAAAACTTTTTTTGGAACACAGCATACACACAGTACCTCAATACCTCATACACACAATTACCTAAAAATAAAATAAAAAACTCATGGATTTACAGAAAATTGCCTAATAAATTAAGGTAGGTTCAGCAAAAGTGTGTTCTTCTTTAAATAAAGGCAAGCACTACATTTAATAAACATATGTAATTGTTAATATAAAAATAATAAAAAGTCAGTGGTAGTAGATTGTATATCTGACCTCATTTACAAAAGTTTTTTGGCTTAGCAAAAAAAAAAAAAAAAATAAATAAAATTAGAAAGACCTGTGTATTGTAACAACATGTATTAATGTAAGTTCAATTCAAGATTTTAGACTCAGATGGTGAATCTTTTAATGCCATTTTATTTTCTTAGCCACTTTGCATTCTGATTCCATTGTTCTTATCAGGGCTTGTCTTTAAAGGTCACATTCTTCCTGATCCCATTTTTTAAACCCTAGTTAGTGTGTAATGTTGCTATAATAACATTATTAATACCTGTAAAGTTCACTGCCAGGCAATATATTTTCTTTAACAGAATTTACCTTTCAAAGCAACGAATGGCCGGTTTGGACTACAGCCCTCTACTTCCTGCTTTAATGACGTCACTAGAACAGTCTGTTGACTAAACTCCGCCCACAGGAATACGTCAGTCGCCACCTAAGCTAACAGCAAGCTAAGCTGCTATCGTATCACAATCGTATTTCTGAAGGAGGGACTTCATAGAACAAAGAAGACATCAGCCTGTTTTGAGGACAGTGAAAGCAGCGCTATAGAGATAAGTAAATTGTGTGAAAAATAATGTGTTTTTTTACAAGTGAAACATGAACACATGTTATATTGCGCACTGTAAACACAATCAAAAACACAGAAAGAAAGGGACCTTTAAAGGCAGATGCTATAACAGACAAAAACACATAATTTCTACAAATTCCCCTGTAAGATATGCTTCCACCTGACATCATTCTCAAATCGGTCAATCCAATCAAACGTAGATGTCAAACTTTCATCTGTGACTTTGAGTGTGTGTGAGGAATGGGAGTGTGTCACAGAAACAGGGACAGGTCCGTTCCACTCCCAGCCCTTAACAAGCATAGTAATACATCAGTCAAAAGCAATAATTTTACAATTAATGAAATTCCAATTTGCCTTCAGAGCATTTCACATTGACATTTTCCACATTGCGAGAGCGCTTTGATAAAGTTTTTAAAATGCAAAAATGCATGGCAGAGGCTAAAGACCAGCCTGGGTGTCAATGTGCCTGCCAGAGGACGATGGTACTTAATTTTTATCGCCGCTTGCCTAGGGCGAAGAAAGCCTGAATGTTAACATTGGCACCATTTTCATTATCGCCATATGATTATGGATTTTACTGTGTTTAGCTGATAATACAACCAGGAGCTCACCTTAAAAGAATTTGCTAGGAGCCTCCATTTCCACCCAAATGAAATTTTCATTTGACAAACAAGTACAATTAGGCTGCTCGACTTGTTCGGCGTCAGGCTGTATTCTGATTGAACTTGGACCAATTTGCAGACGCTAAATGAGTTTGAATAATTTACATTCTGAATGTCTCGGGGACATTAGCTTTTGGAGTGCTAAGTGGCAGCATGCTTTTTGAAGTTGCTGATGATTAGATGTCTTCCTCCGTCTACCTGCACATTTTTCAGCGTACTTCAAAGTTAAGGAGTGAAAAACCTACATACCTTGAAGTACAATGAGAAGTAAAAGTGATTTCTTTTGCTTTTTTGGGGCCAATTCTGTTAGGGGGTGAGAAAATTACTTTAATATGTGTGTAATGCACTTCGTTAGCTTTAATGCACTTTGCCTCTCTCTAAAGGGTCCACGTTACTTATTACAGACCATTCGTATTTGCTCGAATAAGAGGATTTGTTTCTGTTAAATTTGTAATAAAACACAATCAGTATGTTTAACTAAAAAACATTTACTAATTGGTATTTTGTAAATTAAAATGAGCAGGTGCGTAATTTTCAGAAAATTCATAAATGCGTTTAATGTCATTTTAATAGGCCTATTTTAATTCTCCTTCAGTAATTTCACAAGTACAGTATAGCTAGTTATAACTGGTGGAACATATACGTAAATTAATAATGGAAGATGCATGGTATCTACAGTATAAGTCTATATACAAACACAAGGGCACTTTCACATACAATCTAAGATGTGTTATTCGGCTTTACAATTATCCACATTAGCATATAATTACCTCAGGAATCCTAACATTAGCTTTTACGTGCTCCGTCGTAGAGAAAACAAAACAGTTACTAGCCCAGATAGCATTGACACATTCCCCCGGTTCCCCCCAGAACGGGCAGAGGTCTCTCCGACTCAATAACATCCAGTTGTTGTGTAAGTCTGCCAAGTCAGTTTATAGTTTCCCGTCCAACAGATCCAGTTTCTCTGTACAAATGTGCCTATTGTGCAGGCCTCTTGGCAGAGCAGACATACTTACTTTAATATTTGCGGGGCAGGATAACCTGCTGATACCGAGGAGGTCAGCTTGCCTCTCTGTTTGCCTCCCTCTCTAGATTATAACTAGTTTCCATGACTGCGAGCAAACTGAGCCCGGCTTTATCACCGTCTCGGACCGAATCGGTGCACACTAACTGTCATTCGTGAACAATGAGCGTACACAGAGCGTGGGTCGAATCCTGCATGTTTAATCGACCAATTTTGAGGAGTTACTTAAGGTTGACTATTGAACATTTTAGATTTTACTTAACGCTGGGGTATATGAAAACGTGTTTGATTTAAGGTTTTTGTTTAGGATGAATCCTGCGGGCACATGATTCTCTAGTCGACCCAAACTTCTATGAGCCACGATACACACAATAATGTAAATATATTAAAGGAGAAACTGTGCAGGAGATTACCTATCAATGTGAACTAACCCTCGGCTCAGCTCAGGAGATGAGGAGCTGTTGAAAAGCACGTCACCTGGGTTAAGGAATAATGCGACATTATTTGATTTTGCTCTCTCTTTATACTGGAATTGACCTCAAAAACAGCTTTTTGGAAGCATCATAGAATCCGAACACCGGCACAGAAAGGAGAAAAAACAAGGGAACGCAAATAAATGAGGGGTGGGATGAATGAAAGGGAGTGAGGATTTTAACAATGTGATTAGAAAGTAATGGGCTTGAAATAATGCCAGCTTATGGGTACAGTGCTGAAAAAATAGGGAATTTCCATTTAGAGGGAGTCTTTATCTCGGTTGAAGGTCAATAGCTCAACTCCGTTTTCAGACATCAAAATCATTACAGAATAAGTCATGCTTGCCCACCACTGAAATGGATGAGGGCCTGATTTGGTGCCCATCACCTCCATCAACAATGAGACTTCTGTCTCTGCCCGCGATAACTCATCACGCATGCACACACGCTGACTCCAGGAGTGGTCCGAAGGCCCAGGTGGAACCGCTTCACCCCGTAATGGCTCTGTGGAATGCAGAGTAGTGACCCCTATTGGTTTCCCTTCCATGTGAGAGGCACGCGCATGTTAAAGTCTCCGTGCCTGCCACTGATACAGGGAGAGCAATCAGTAGGGCATTACTCCCAGCTTTCCTTAATGAGAGCTGAGGACAGAGAGTTTAGTTTTACACAAGGTTATTAAAGAAACGTTACAAGGGCACACTAAGACAAATCAAGCACTATGTGCTAATACGGGTTTGTTGTGTGCTAAGAAGGGACTCTTGATTTGTACAGTAGATCTGTTTTTATTATGCTATGAAAAACACAGAATGTAGCTAGACTGAAACAATGTTATAACATGAAAACTCCTTTTACTTTAAAGGTGTAACATAATTTTTTTTGTGGTATCTAGTGGTAAGATTACAAATTGCACCAACCTCAATTTTGAAACGCAATTAAAATCTACGAAAGACAAAAATGTTGTCTAACTGTGGGTTTACATCAGCCGCGTTTGAGGCGTCAAATTAGCATCTACCGCGTCTAGTTTGCCGCTTGAACATTTTGAGTTTACTCGCTTCATAACGTGGAAATTTGGGTCAAGCGAGAGACTCTGCAACTCCGCTCTGATTGGTTAACATGGTGCGTTTTCCAACATTTTTTCAACTCGCACATTTACCACGGCAAAGCTCAATTCACGCTGCGCCTCATTCTCGCAGCGAGACCTCCAAACGCACGTCAACATGTCTTCACATTGACTTAACATTGAAATCAAAAAGAAGAACAATTTGTCCGTTTAGGCCTATAACATGGCTGTGACTTCAATGTGGACATGAGGTTTATGTAGATAAAAACAGCTTATTCTAAGGTAATAAAAACAATACAGTTCATAGGTCTTAGACATTTGTAAGGTTTACAATGAAGGGATTAAAGCAAGTTCACTTACAGCAAGGATGTTTTGGGGCGTACCGCAAGGTGAGGGCATGAGACCAATAAAGTTTTATTTTATAAAATAAATTATTTTGGAACTGTATTGGGATACCAGCTTATGTTTATACCAGCAAGTTGTAAGATAAGATACTGTTTATTCTCCTTCATAATGGCAGTTTCCTCACAAGCTTACAGGTGTTTTATTCATAAACTCCAAAACGGTGAGGAATATAGTTCAATTCATTTATAAAGCTGGGCGGTGTGCGTTTCATGTTCAAACCCCTTAAGTAGCTTTAGAGACCAATACAAAGAGCTGCAGGTCTCTCATTCTCCCGTCTGGGTTCTCCGCTGTAATTAAAGAAAAGAACAAATCCGGAAAGAAAAAACGGTTCCACGAGAGACATAAGGTGCTTGTGCGGAGTGACGGAAACAAACAACATCTGAAAGCAGGCTATTATTTATTCAGTCACCAGAGAAATCAAAGCTGGTATGCTTTTACAATTGTCTGTATAGCTTTCCTCTGTTGAAGCTTTGTTTAAATGTTCTATGAGATCTTTAGCATTATGTAATGTGGGACTCATGAGGTACAATAATCGGAGTAGTGAATGGTAATTTATTGTTGGAGAAGCTGTTTACATGTTGATCATGAATCAGCATCTCTTGAGTTTTAGGTTCACAATAGCATTTCCTTTAATCTGGATATATGCCACTCATACTCATTAGCCTGCTTTCCAGAGGGGGAATTAGTCTGAGCAGTGTAATGTATACGCCTCAACATCATAATTAATACCGTCCCTTAGCATATTGTTTTCAGAAAGGTATAAGAAAACACAAAGACAGTGAATCAGAACTGGCATGCTCAAAAACACGAATGTGTGCATGTAAATATGCCTTTGAAAGATTGTGCCATAAAGTCTGAATAAACTCAAATAGCTTAGTGGCGGACTGAGACGATTATCCAAACTGGGAATTTGACTCCGTCCCAGGCCATCTACACTGCCGCCATCACTGCCAACATATTCATGTAATCAAATTCATGTAGTCAAATTAGGCATTTGACAGAAAATACTGTATCTCTAAAACAATGTGCTATCATTTTCCAACATGTTGAAATATGCACTTTTAAAACTTCTATTGTTATTTTTTATATTTTGGGAACACCACAAAGTGGACTTTTCAGGTGATGCTATAGATGAGTGTGTAATTCTGACCAGCCTGCACCCTAACTGGTTCAATTTAATTCAATTCAATTTTAATTGTATAGCGCTTTTCACAATTGTTAATTGTTGCAAAGCAACTTTACATGAGTAGATGTAAAGGAGAACACAGAAAACCAATAGATAATATAAGAAGTAGAATATAACAGCTAAGGTTAAACAGTACAAGCTAGCGTATTAAAAATGTAACGTATACAGTAAAGTGCTAAGTTACGCCAAAGTTGGCTGACTCTCCCTGGGATGAAAAGCCCCCCTAGGAGAAAACTCGGTGGGAAAAACTCCTAGAAGGACAAAAACCCTTGGGAGAAATTAATATACAACCCCAAAACAGAAAAAGTTGGGACACTGTAGAAATTGTAAGTAAAAAAGGAATGGAATAATTTACAAATCTCATAAACTTATATTTTATTCACAGTAGAATATAGATAACATATCAAATGTTGAAAGTAAGATATTTTGAAATGTCATGCCAAATATTGGCTCATTTTGGATTTCATGAGAGCTACACATTCCAAAAAAAGTTGGGACAGGTAGCAATAAGAGGCCAGAAAATGTAAATGTACATATAAGGAACAGTTGAAAGACCAATTTGCAACTTATTAGGTCAATTGGCAACATGATTGGTTATAAAAAGAGCCTCTCAGAGTGGCAGTGTCTCTCAGAGGTCAAGATGGGCAGAGAATCACCAATTCCCCCAATGCTGCAGCGAAAAATAGTTTTCTGAGTTTCTCAGAGAAAAATTGCAATGAGATTGAAGTTATCATCATCTATAGTGCATAATACCATTCAAAGATTCAGAGAATCTGGAACAATCTCTGTGCGTAAGGGTCAAGACTGAAAAACCAAACTTGATGCCCGTGATCTTCGGGCTCTTAGACAGCACTGCATCACATACAGGAATGCTACTGTAATGGAAATCATAACATGGGCTCAGGAATACTTCCAGAAAACATTGTCAGTGAACACAATCCACTGTGTCATTCGTTGTTGCCAGCTAAAACTCTGTAGGTCAAAAAAGAAGCCATATCTAAACATGATCCAGAAGCACAGGCGTTTTCCCTGGGCAAGGCTCATTTAAAATGGACTTTGGCAAAGTGGAAAACTGTTCTGTGGTCCAACGAATCCAAATTTGAAGTTCTTTTTGAAAAACTGGGACGCCATTTCATCCAGACTAAAGAGGACCATGACAACCCAAGTTGTTATTAGCGCTCTTTTCAGAAGCCTGCATCTCTGATGGTTTAGGGTTGTATGAGTACGTGTGGCATGGGCAGCTTACACAGCTGGAAAGGCACCATCAATGCTGAAAGGTTTATCTAAGTTCTAGATACATATGATCCCATTCAGACGTCGTCTCTTTCAGGGAAGACCTTGCATTTTTCAACATGACAATGCCAGACCACATACTGCATCAAGTACAACATCAAGACTGCGTAGAAGAAGGATCTGAGTACTGAAATGGCCAGCCTGCAAGTCCAGATCTTTCAACCATAGAAAACATTTGGTGCATCATAAAGAGGAAGATGCGACAAAGAAGACCTAAGACAGATAAGCAACTAGAAGCCTGTTTTAGACAAGAATAGGACAACATTCCTATTCCTAAACATTGGTCCTCCTCCAGCTGTTCCTTGTATGTACATTTAACTTTTCTGGTCTCTTATTGTCCCAACTTTTTTTGGAATGTGTAGCTCTCATGAAATCCAAAATGAGCCAATATTTGGCATGACATTTCAAAATATCTTACTTTCAACATTTGATATGTTATCTATATTCTACTATGAATAAAATATAAGTTTATGACATTTGTAAATTATCCCATTCCTTTTTTACTCACAATTTCTACTGTGTCCCAACTTTTTCTGTTTTGGGGTTGTATTTATATATAGATACGGTAGGGATAGGAAGCGGGTAAGCGGATTAAACTGGTTCAGCCGGTGGTCGTTGGTCGCGCATCGGCTAGGCAATCACGTTGAAGGACAGCCAGTAGATCAGTGGTGCGATGACCTTCACAGCAACAGGAACTGGGTCTGTTTGTCTCATTGTCCTCGGGGTCGAGACAGGGAGACAAAAACAGAGTTCTATTAGCGTAGGGGCCGTTCGCATGTAATGCAAGTGTCATACATTATAGTGGTTTAAGTCAGCTCGGTTCCAGACAGGCTAACTATTGCGGCAATAGTATATTACCCATATGAGGTATGTGAGTGCTTTGTTCTAGACAAACTAACTACTGTGGGAAAAGTACATTTACTGGACATATTTTATGTGAATGCTTTGTTAAAGAAGAATTTAGATTTAAATTGGTGAACATGGTTGTGATTTTGCATCACCTTGCTGCATCTGGCAAAGGCTTTCCTTTTTTATCTGCTCCCTCTCTGATCCTCCTTCGCTCAATTTTTCCATATTTGTCGAATATAGCCAAATAGGCAGTGCGTCGCTAATGTTGGGTCATGTGGCGGTGTCATTTTCACACCATGATGGCCTGATTTGTAGACTCAGGCAATTCATTCCTAACTACATATGAGCCTATCACACGTCAAGCTGATTGCATGACACGCTAACAACTGTCAGGCCACTGGGAAATTTCCAGCTGCTTCAGAGCACTCCTGGTGTTAGCATTTTCAAGTGTTAAAAAACAAATGTTACCAATTATGTTTACTTTAAATTTAACTTTTACTAATTACTCCCACTGGTGTAACCTAATGCAAAACATGTCATTTTTTTTCATAAATATAACATTCCAAAGTTTATTTACTATACATGTTACCACATAAAGACCTTTTTTTAAAATCATCTAATAAAACATTACAAATACACAGCACATTTAATCTTGATCACATTTGTGCACTGGAAATCTTGAATTGTCTGCATGTCCACTAGATGAGATGCTCTCCCTGCAATCCACACCCAATCGCATTGGCTCTTAAGTTAATTCCCAAGTACTGTCATAGCAGTCAAAACTAGGTATTACAAGTGTCACTGTTGAAACAAAGGCTGGTGGAGTTTTAAGTGTACTAAGTTACAGTTGCACAATATGACACCCGATCCTCTTAAAGACCACTAAAGAAGTTTGAAACTCTCCCTGAATCAGTAACGTTTGCCGTCAGAATCACAAAGCCTTGCAGTTTTTAAAGTTTAAAAACTAATTAAAGCCGCTTGGATTCTACAAGCATTGTGTTCCCTCTTGACAGAGATCTGTGGAAGATCAAGAGTGCCTAAATCTCTCCCAAACCACTCAACAAACAAAAGCTGAGTAATAAATCCTAAATCTGATTTTGGTATCTGCAGTAGGCAGCCCATGTATCCCCAACACAGACAGAGACTCATTGTGCTGGGTGTTTGCATCTCTCT
Source organism: Misgurnus anguillicaudatus (assembly GCF_027580225.2). Taxonomy (NCBI): domain Eukaryota; kingdom Metazoa; phylum Chordata; class Actinopteri; order Cypriniformes; family Cobitidae; genus Misgurnus; species Misgurnus anguillicaudatus. The sequence continues at coordinate 16,660,669 of NC_073347.2, read as the reverse complement.
CTCTCTCTCTCTCTCTCTCTCTCTCTCTCTCTCTCTCTCTCTGTCTCTCTCTCTCTCTCTCTCTCTCTCTCACTGAGTGGACCTTTACATTTATGTATTTGGCAGACGCTTTTATCCAAAGCAACTTATAGTGCATTCATTTTCTGCAATTAACTCTTTCCCCGCCAGCGTTTTAAAAAAAAGTTGCCAGCCAGCGCCAGCATTTTTCATGATTTTCACAAAAGTTTAATGCCTTCCAGAGGCGCTACTTCCGGGTTGTATAAGTTGCGGAAGTACGCTACCTGGTGGGTAATAGTGGTATTGCGGAAAGACGGAAAATCTCGTCATTGGCGGGGAAGCGTTTTCTCTTAATTGACGAGATATCTCGTCAATGGCGGTGAAAGAGTTAACCAGTATGTGTTCCCTGGGGTCGAACCCAGGACCTTTGCATTGCTAACACAAAATACTACCAAGTTAGCTACTGGAGTGTACAAACAGAAAATGGCATTCGCATATCACACCCTGCTAATGCACCAAGCTTCACAACAGTATACACCGTATCAGTGGCGTCCGGTGACTTCTTTTTCGAGGGCGCATGATGTGAAGCTCGTCACAACATGTATGTAGCCCATCATATGTGTGGCTCGTCTTTTCAAAATATGTGTTCGTTGCGTCATGTAAACTTATGTGCATCACGTGTGATATCAAAATACAAGCCTGCTACACACGCATATAATACAACGCTCACGTTGCCTAATCTCATGTGCAATCAGAGTTTAGTGTTAAGTGAGTGTCTTGCGAGCTTTTTTTAACACGTACATCTCTTTTATCATAAATCGTTTCAATGATTTTGACAAGAGGCATGATGCACATGGTTAACATGACGCAACGAACACATATTTTTGGAAATAACGAGCAACACAAATTATACTTTGAACACATATTTTGAATTCATGCCCCTTGGAAGAGAAGTCACAAGCCGCCACTGCATTGTATATACCCCAAAAAGCGGAGATATGGTTGATAAGTTAAGCTTCTGATACTTTTAAACAGTATAAGAGCTGACATCCCTACTGAAAAAGACCAGCATAAGCTGGTGAGCTGGTTTTAGCTGGTCTCCCAGCTTGGTTTTAGCTGGTTTTGCTGGTGTAGCAAGCTGGTCTAGCTGTGTTTTGTCACTTTTTAAGCTGGTCTAGCTGGACTTGGCTGGAAGACCAGCTGGCCCACCAGCGTGACCAGCTTTGTCAGGCTGGGAGGACCAGCGTAAACCGCCTTAAACCAGCTAAAACCAGCTACCAGCTTATGCTGTTCTTAGCTGGAATTTTCAGTAGGGATGCCAGTGTGCCTACACAAACTGGGTCTGTTCACATGAAATACAGCTGTCAAACCTGTTTTAAAGGGCAAAATAGGGGTGACAGCCACATTTTATAACTGATAACTAACACTATTTTCAGTGTACTGTGTTGTGCGAACGGAACCAGTTTGACTTTTAATGCCCCTATAAAGGTCCTACTTTAAAAGCTTTCATTGAAAGCTTGCATTTGAGCATATAAAATACTCTCTCCTGGGCAGATGCAGAATGTGTGTGAGAGAGAGAGACAGCGGTGGGGGCAGAGGGACTATAACAAACGATGGAGAGTGGCAAGTTTGCATTGCCCATACCAACAAGGCCCTATCTCATTAACACACCGCTGAAATAAAAGGGGGCTTTTCTGGCTCACAGCTATAAAAAAATTATCATAGTGATGATGTTCCTCAGCCGTCAACAGAGCTGCGATAACGTTGTTTGATGATGACTTTCCCATGAATGTTAAGCAGCTGCCGCAGTGGAGGAAAGCAGCTTATCAGAGCCTAATGCCCATCTCTAATTCCTGCCCTTCTTGAACTAGCCATTTTCTAATAGCGTTAACTGTCAAATTTACATCCCGTCTTAATGCCACTAAAGAGTACGAAGGATGAAGAGTAAATGACAGCAGTGTAATGAGCAAGGCATCCCTCTTTCCTTATTTCTCTCTGTCTGTCTGTCTATCTTTAGGCTGGAGATTTTCTAGAATTTGAGGGTCTTTTTTCTCTCCACCTGAGCTAAAAGCTTGAATCCCCTTATGCTGCCACAAAAGAAAATCATTGTGTTATGAGCAGAAATGAATTATAAATTATGGATTTATTACGAGGAATAACTTAAAATCATTGTAAGTGATTTTAGATTTTAATAATTAATTTGTTGAACATTTTTCAGTTTGAATCCAGCAGAAGAAGGCTGAAGCACAGTGCATTTATACAAGAATCTAAGTTTCATTATTACTATTGACAGGACATGTAAACATTTAAATAAACTTTCAAATAAACACACAATAAAAGGTCAAGAATGAAAAACAGACAGAACTGAACATGCAGAATCGAACTGAACAATGTGACTATAACAATTAGTACATATTTACGAGGTGACTAATTCATATCAATTCGTACAAGCACATTCATAAATTTTTGTACGATTTGGTTTTGCTGTGACGTTGGGTTTAGGGGTGGGGTTTTGTTTTTATGTTTTTTTATGATAATTGTATGCTATTGTACGAGTCACTTCGTAAAAATTCATACGAATTAGCCAGCACATAATATGTTTAAATCATCATGAGATCAGGCTGGGTGTAAATTATTTGCTATCTGCATTATTGCAACGCAATCTCATGGCAATTCATTTGCATTTTACGAGGTGTATAAATCATATTAATTTGTACAACCACATTTGTGCATTTTTGTATGATTTGCTTTCATTCCTGTGATGTTGGGGTTAGGGGCGGGGTTTTGTTATTGTTATCTGTTTTCCTACTATTCACTTCATGTGAATTAGCCAACTCATAAAATACTTTCTGGTCTCTCTCTTGAACTTAAACTGCAATTCATCGACTGGCCGCTAGAGACTGGCTCTAAAAAGGGAGTGAATCCCATAACCCCCCCCCCCATGTTAAAATAATGACATTAATGACTCACCCTCATGTCGTTCCAAACCTGTAAGTAGTCCATGTGACATCAGTGGGTCAGCCAGATTGTGTTGAAGAATCGAAAATACATTTTGATCCAAAAACAAAAAAAATTACGACTCCACTCAGCATTGTCTTCTCCCCAGGGTCCGCTGTGAACCGCATGCACGAGACTGCAGTGACGCCGCTGACAAACGACGCTGCTGACGTGTTATATGGTGCGCCCCAGCTTTTTTTGCGCCTTAGACTTGTTTACAGTCTAATGGAGATGCACGCTGTAAGTTTGTAAAAAAAAAAAATCTTTGCAAACATGTTTGAGGTTAACACGTCAGCAGCGTCGTACATCAGCAGCATCACAGTGCATGCGCAACAGATGCTGGAGAGAAGACAATGCTGAATAAAGTTATTATTTTGTTATTTTTGGACCAAAATGTATTTTCGACACATTCTAACTGAGCCACTGATGTCACGTGGACTTTGATGATGTTTTTTTTATTACCTTTCTGGACATGGACAGTATACCGTACATAGATTTCCAAGGGAGGGTCAACAAGCTCTCGGACTAAATCTAAAACATCTTAAACTGTGTTTCCAAAGATGAACGAAGGTCTTACAGGTTTGGAACGACATGAGGGTGAGTCATTAATGACATTATTTTCATTTTTGGGAGAACTATCCCTTTAAGATGCCCAACTTTATAGCAAAAGAAGTATGTTTACAGCCTGGTACAAAAAGTTGTTTTGTCTATAGCTAATTTTGCCCCTCTTAACAATTGTGATGGGGTGAATTTTTGTGTAACTCGTCCATTTAAATTACATTAAGCCTTAAAATGATGCCTAATTAAGATGCGCGGTGATGCGCTGTCAAGATGGCAAAGGCCAGCTAAACCCACTTTGGGCTTTAAAAAAGCCCTTCAGAAACCTACGGGTGACGTCACGCACAAATACGTCCATTGTTTTAAACAGTAATACGTACAAATTCCCATGTGATCAGGTTGATATTATTTTATCCATTAGTATTTTAAAGGTGTGTTCATGTTTCTCCCTGTGAGTCATGATGTGAATCCAGGGCTAAGCTAATGCAAATGAGACTCATTGAAAGTTTTTCAAGGCCTGCATATAATTTAAGATGGCATTTAAGCTTCTTACCCCTGATCATATCTCTTAAATTAATTCATCAGGTAATATTTCCCATTATTCAAAGACATTATTTTATGTCAAAGAAAGTAATGGCACGATTACAGAGCCAAGCACACAAATTAGCAGTGCAACGTGAACGTTCTCACTTAGAAAATGATAGTTAGAGCAGTTGGAAATTAATGCAAAGGGGAAAAACTCTTTTTGAAGGCACTGAAATTTGACACAATATCCCTGGTCCAAAAGGCCAATTCAATTTGTGATTCTTTTTTATCTTTAATGATATATACACCCTTCTATTCAGATTTAGATTCTCAACTGATGAAGAAAAAGGCTATGATTAATAATTCAAGTTTGAAGGCAAAACTGTGCTGGAAGAAAAAGGCAAAGAATAAGAGTTACCTGCTATCTCTCGCTTCATAATCAGGCATGTAAGTGAAGTTATGAATATGAGGTGTGTTTCATCTGAGCAGCCCCTCACGGCTGGGATAGCCAATTCGCTCTGATTAAATCTGAGCTCATCTGATTGGAGCTTGCATGAGATTCTAACCAGGGTACATTTCACACTAATCTACAAGCCAGTGAAGCTTTCCAAGTGTGATTAAAATAAAGAAACAGACAACAGATAAATGTGCCGAACGTGTTAAAAGTCTTGCTGTAAAAAAAAGGAAATAAATGATTCAATTTAAATGTATGATATTATCAGGGAATTGTCCGGTTGTGCAACTTTGCGCTTAAACTGATTACACAAGAATGACTGTAAATCATAACTGTGTCAAAGCATCTGAAATCTATCACATTTACAAAACAGATTGCACTGATCTCACTTAATAATAATTTGTAACTGTTTTACATTAAAACTCGATTCAGAAGAAAAAGTTTTCTATATGAAAAAAATTATTATATTCAATAAGCATAGTCTATGTATTTTCAATGTACCTACAGAATACAGCTAGCACAGCAAGCAATGTGGTGTTTAAAAGACGTCTAATAGACAGCCCAGCAGTGGTTTTTCGAGGGCGCACGATGCGAAGTTCGTCACAACATAGCCCGTCATGTGTGTAGTTCGTAATTGCAAAATATGTGTATGGCGCGTCGATTGAACCTATGTGCACCACGTGTCTTGTCAAAATAAGTGCCTGCTGCAGAACGGTTTATAATAAAAGAGACGCTCGCATTTGCCAGATACTTGCATAATCTCATGCGTAATCAGAGTTTACTGTTAAGTGAGTGTCTTGCATGTATTTTGTGAACATGAGCGTCTCTTTTATCATAAACGGTTTTGACACTTGTGCAGCAGGCATTTATTTTGACAAAACACGTGATCCACATGGTTCACATGCGTCAACAAACACATATTTTGAAAACATGAGCAACACACGAGTGATCATAAAACTCAGCTGTGCCAGAAAGACCAGAGTAAGTTTTATTGATTAAAAAGATTGTTAAACATGTGCAGCAGATGTTAAGTCTACCACATCCAAATCTATCTTTATCGGAATATCGCAAATGTCCACACTGCAGTATACATATCGCAATGGTAACTATGCAATAACTGAATTACTGTATTTAAAAGAGTTATGTATAATCACAGTTTTAGGTCGATGCAGACAGCAGAGGGACTTGCGAGACAGAATGAGTAATGCTTTCTTTTTCAAAAAGCAATGTGTGAAAAAGAGAAAAAAAATTAAAAACCTTAAATCTACTAAATCTTCTAATATCCACATTGTTCTGTCTCGGCTATTGGCTTAAAGGGTTATATTAAAAGATTGTTTACAATTATTACTTTCCCAAACATTTACTTGAACCCTTTATTATCATGCCAATCAACTTAGTTTGTTTTAGCACTACCTGTCTAATCCCAATAACACTGCCATCCTCTTCAAACTTCTTATATGAATTAAAATGTCACACAAGTGAATCATTACAGCTTAATGGTTCAAATACAGCTCAAAATTACTGCCATAATGAGTAGTTTGAAGTGACAGGTGAAGCTAGAAATTAAAATAAATTAAAATGGCATGATGAAATTACTCAGTGAGAATATGTACCATTAAAAAGTAGGACACATCAGGAGATGTCTGCACAAATACACATTACTGTCATATTTACTGCCAACAATCAGTGACATATGAGCACCCAGAATTTATATTTATGCATTTGTCAGATGCGTTTATCCAAAGTGACTTCAGTGCTTTACAAGGTACACATTTTTTCAGTATGTGTGTTCCCTGGGGATAAAACCCTTGGCCTATTACTTGTCTAACACAATGTTCTACCACTATCTGAGGTGGAGATGCACTATGAACAATCCACAATCTTTACATATTGGGGATAATGTTTAAATACGAATGGTTGTTTTTCAGAAGAACCTATTAGTGTCATGGTATATTTAAAACACTGCTATTGCATGCTTTGTTTCCCTAGGCTAGGGAAACTTTGAGAACAGGCTAATGAACACCTGTTACACATAACATGACATTTGATGTATTTTGCATGTATTTTAAATTAACATTAACAAGTATTTGTCTATACAGAATAAGACTATAAAATACACTGGGTTGTTTTTAACCCAGGGCTTACTATTGGCCAGAACACACTGCCGGGTTAAAAATGACCCAACTGCTGGGTTATTTTAACCCAACTGCTGGGTTGTTTCAACATGGTTGATTGACAATAAAAACAACCCAGCATTTTTTAGAGTGTAACAGCCTCATGCAAAGCATTCTGGGAACTAAAAAATCCTCACCAACCTTTTCTGTTTTTTTCCTTCAGATTATGTTTTTCAGAATGCTTTCCATGAGGCTGTTATTTTAGTTTTATTCTGTAAATATAAAGACTTGTTAATGTTCAACATTCATTTAGCTTTGAACAAACTGTTGCCAGTAAATAACATACATTTAAATCTACAGAAAGTTACTGGCAACCAGCTGCCAATAATACTGTAATTTCTACAGAAGTTTTTTTACAGTAAATTATAAGAGAGCAGCTAATAAAGCAAGCGTGCTCTTCATTCATTTTAAATGAGCTCAATAGCTTTATTATGGATTGCTTATGAGATGACGTGCAGTCTTTTTTGTGCAAAGCTACTATAACTTCATGCCCTTTGCATCAGTTTAGGCTAAGATATCTGTGCTTGCATACTGAATTTATTGATAGAGATAAATACTCGCAAGATGGACACGGAAGTCAAGTATACCCCGCTGTCACCATACTGTACTCCTCGCCGGTTCCCATGCGTCCTTCTAGATCCCTGATCAACTGCGATTCATCACGCTACCTTCAAAAGTGCACCCGATACGGAAGGTGCTGTATTGGTGCTTGCCAATTGAAGTTTTGAACACATCACTTGTATAAACAATAGTAACTTTAAAGTATGTGTTCTTTAAAACTAAGGCTGTCAAAAGATTAATCGCGATTAATCGCAAACATAATAAAAGTGTGTGTTAGCAGCATGTATGTATGAATTTACGAAAAATTTTATTTATGTATATATATAAAATACATATAAAATATTTTAAAATCTACACACAGTGCACACACATAAATTATGGGGAAAATTGTATGCAATTAATCGCAATTAATCTTTTGACAGCCCTATTGAAAACACACAATTTCCATGCGCATAACAATTTATAATAACAGTGCATGTTTCTTTCTTTTCTGTTTAGTTTAAGATATGTGACATAAAAGTTTTCTTTGTAGTATTTTAAAGAGAAAAATGTGTCAAAATCATCATTAATGGCCTCAGTATGGAAGATGGACACAATGTGACAGTCTGTCAGAGTAAATATGGTTTAATAAATGAATTAACTCCATAAATAATGGCTGTGATGACATTTTAGGGGACAATAAGTCTGAGCATTGTCAGGAAATAGTTGATGTATGAGTTTCATGCCTCAGCAGTTCCTCAAAATGAATCGGCGCAGGAAGATAGCTGGTGCCTTGCAACTAACCCATTTCCCTGAATTATCTACTTGTTGTCAATTTGCACAGTGGAATTACACATGCAAATTGCACTGCCTGCACAAACACCACTTGGAGATGATAAAAACAAATTAACAAAGGCTATAGAAGAAGGATTTATTTCACTGGCTCACCCAGGTCAAGCAATACATGTATTTGACGATTGTGTGTACCCAATTTTGGTGTAATTATATCTGCAAATTATTCTTTGTAATTAGGGGTCAAGCCACGAAGTGGCGTAGACACCTATTGTTTCTGTTAGTTTTCTTATTATTATTATTAGGGGTCAAGCCACGAAGTGGTGTAGACACCTATTGTTATTGTTAGTTTTCTTCTTATTATTATTATTATATATTATTAGGGGTCAAGCCCCGAAGGGGCGTAGAACCCTATTGTTATTGTTAGTTTTCTTATTATTATTAGGGGTCAAGCCCCGAAGGGGCGTAGAACCCTATTGTATTTGTTAGTTTTCTTAATTTTATTATTAGGGGTCAAGCCCCGAAGGGGCGTAGAACCCTATTGTTATTGTTAGTTTTCTTATTATTATTATTATTATTATTATTATTATTATGTTTCCTCTTCCGCCATTGAAGTCAATGGCAGCCCATAGAACCGTACATAGGAAAGTTATGAAATTTGGCACACATGTAGAGGACAGTCTCAGAAGTTACTATAGCAACATTGGTGTGTCTGACTCAAACCCTCTAGCGCCACCAACAGTCCAAAAATCCACTTATGTTCATGTCCATAACTTCTGACCCGTGAGACCTAGAAACTAAATTCTTGTTTCCTCTGAATCCTTTGCTCATGATGATTCAATTGCACACATTGATGTCATTTGTGTCATGCACATCTTTCCGCCATTTTGAATTTTCCGTAAAACCTACTTTTTCGAACTCCTCCTAGACCGTTCGTCCGATTTGCATGTCCTTTGGTATGTAGCATCTAGAGGCACCCCAGACAAAAAGTTATCAAAAGCTTTTTGATAGACCAATGCGTTCTCGTATACCGTGACAACATATACGGCGGTGAGCACGCCAAAACGGACGTGAGGCCGTATCTTCGCAAAACTTTATTGTATCGACACGAAACTTGGTATATGTCATTACAGTCATGACCTGAGGGTGCCTGCAACGTTTCGTCACAGCGCCACCTAGTGGTCACGAAATTCGAAAAATGCCTATTTTCGCTTATAACTACTTCAAACTTGAGTCTGAAATCATGAAGGTGGTCTTGTTAGATTCCTTGAGGCATGCTGAGTCAAACGATACCAAACGGTTTTCGGTCGGCCATTTTGGGTTTCGGCCATTTTGAATTTTCTCATTAAGTTCAATATTTCACAAACAGAATGGCGTATCGCTACAAAATTTGGCATGGTTCATCAGTGACATGTTCTGAGCGCACCTATAAATCTTTAAGACAGCGCCACCTAGTGGTCAGGATATGTAAATAAATTGTTTAAAATCTTTATATCATTTGATTAAATTGGCACACTGACATAAGACTTCACTCTATTGATTCCTTGGCTCATGCTGAGTCTGACTGTACCAAATATGTCTGAGTCAAACCTACTTCCTGTCGGCCATTTTGAATTATATTGAACACCTACTTTTTCGAACTCCTCCTAGAGCGCTCGTGTGATTGGCTTGATTTTTGGTATGCATCGTCTAGAGACACTCTAGACAAAAAGTTATCAAAAGCTTTTCGGTAGACCTATCCGTTGTCGTATAACGCATCAAAGAATGCGAGGGCGAGCACGCCAAAATGTGTTTGAGCCTGTATCTTCGCAAAACTTTTGCGTATTAATATGAGACTTGGTATATGTCATACCAGTGATGACCTGAGGGTGCATGCACCATTTCGTCACACTGCCCCCTACTGGTCACGAGATATACAAAATGTCTACTTTTGCTTATAACTACTGCAAACTTGAATGTAAAATTATGAGACTGGTCTTGTTAGATTTCTTGAGGCATGCCGAGTCAAACGATACCAAATGGTTTTTGGTCGGCCATTTTGTGTGTCGGCCATTTTGAATTTTTTCTTTAAGTTCAAGTATTTCAGAAACGCAATTGCGTATTGTTATGAAACTTGGTATGGTTCATCAGCAACATGTTCTGGGAGGACTTGTAAACTTTTCGGTGCCCCCTAGTGGTCAAGAGATTTGAAGCTATATCTCTGCATCTCTTTATCGTATTTACACAAAATTTGGTGGGTGTCATCACAATCAAGACCTGAATCACAATTTATTTTTTGGTCAGTGCCCCCTAGTGGTCAAGTCATTTAAGGCTATATCTCTGCATCTCTTTATTCTATTTACACCAAATTTGGTGGGTGTCATCACAATCAAGACCTGAGTCACAATTTATTGTTTGGTTAGTGCCCCCTAGTGGTTAAGTCATTTAAGGCTATATCTCTGTATTGCTTTATCGTAATTACACTCAATTTGGTATGTGTCATCACAGTCATGACCTGAGGCACCATCTATTGTTTCGGCACCGCGCCACCTAGTGGTCTCAAGATACAAAAAATTGCTATTTTTTTCATAAAACTAATGCAAACTTAGATCTTAAATCATGATAGTCATCACGTATGAATCATTTTTTGCCATGTTTGGCTTGACCCCGGTATCGCTGCTTGCAGCTATATTTAGGGGTCAAGCCCAGAATGGGCGAAGACCCCTATTGTATCCGTTAGTTTTCTTCTTTTTCTTTTTCTTTTTCTTTTTCTTATATATTATTCTTCTTCCTGTTCCATTGCGGTCTATGGCAGCCCATAGAACCGTACGTAGGAAAGTTATGAAATTTGGCACACTGACAGAGGACAGTCCAAATAATATCCATAGCAATTTTGGAGTCTCTATCTCAAACCCGCTAGCGCCACCAACAGTCCAAAGTTGCACTTACGTTTTTGCTTATAACTTCTGATCCGTAAGTCCTAGAAACGAAATTCTTGTTTCCTCTGATTCCTTGGCTCAAGACGATTCGATCAGACTATATGATGTCATTTTCCGTCATGAAAATTTTTCCGCCATTTTGAATTATTCGTAAAACCTACTTTTGCGATCTCGTCCTAGAGTTTTTTTCCGATTGCCACGAAAATCGGTATGCGGCATCTAGAGACACTCAAGGCAAAAAGTTATTAAAAGAATTTCGATAAACCAATCCGTTGTCGTATAGCGCGTCAACAAATTTTACGTAGAGCGCAAAAAAACGGATTTGAGGCTGTATCTTCGCCAAACTTAAGCCTATTGACACGATACTTTGTATTTGTGATGCCAGACAGGAACTAAGGGTGCATGCCGAGTTTCGTCACAGCGCCACCTAGTGGCCAGATGAATGCTTTACACGCCTATAACTTTGGCTCCCATTGACGTATTTTCACGGGACTTGTTTCTTTGGAGTTCTGAATAGTTGCCGAGTCCAACGATACCAAATATGCCAGAATTCGCCTTACGGTTAACCCTGCGCAGCAAAATAGCACTTAAAAAACATGCATAAATATCTCCGCGAGCGTTTTTCCGATCGACTCGAAAACACCATAGGAAGAAACTAACCTGACCTTCTGAACAAAAAGTTCTATTAGCTTTATATTAAAATTTTCATCAGAAATGGCCGAAAATTGCAATAAACGAAAAATTACCTTCAATTTTTGTGTTTTTTACACATAAATGATTGTAACTTCGTAACGAAAAGAGATTTTTTCACCAGATTTGATACGCTGATGTATGAGCACATTATGAGGCCACACACAAAAAAATTGTATGCTTGCACCACTAGATGGCCTTATAATTGAACAAAACCTTTGATATCAAGCCAGCCCTATGGCCATACAACTGTTTCTTCACTAAATTAAAGTTTATAGTCATAAAACTAGCTAGATGTAACACAATCATGACCTAATGCTGCATGCACAATTTTGTCATTGCGCCACCTACTGGTTTTGAGATAGAATATGGCATTTTTTGCCTAAAACTACTGCAACAACACATCTAAAACCATGAGTCATCACGGATTATTCCTTTCATGGCTTTGACTATAATCACTGGTGGTTGCCAATTCACTCCCTAGTAACCATTGAGAATACCTTATCAACCGTGTTTGCAAAAGCTATATCTCTGCATCAGAACAAGGTAGAGACATGGGGATGGTCTCTTTTGACTCATTAACACCACTGTAACATCTTGTGAGCTGAGTATTGCCACTGCAAGCACCACTCACATTTCCTTCAGTGTTCTAGTTGTCAATGATATTCGAGAAGAGAGGGAGTGATTTCACTGAATGAGAACGCAGTTTTTTTGCTAGAAACTGTTATATTATTTTGTCTAAAATCAAGAGATTTTCCTAGGTTCTTTAAAGTGCTCATCCGAACTCAACTTTACTTTCTTCTGTGCCCTTTTTGGCTTGACCCCGGTAATTGCTGCTTGCAGCTATATTTATTATTATTATTATGTTTCCTCTTCCGCCATTGAAGTCAATGGCAGCCCCTAGAACCGTACATAGGAAAGTTATGAAATTTGGCACACATGTAGAGGACAGTCTCAGAAGTTACTATAGCAACATTGGTGTGTCTGACTCAAACCCTCTAGCGCCACCAACAGTCCAAAAATCCACTTATGTTCATGCTCACAACTTCTGACCCGTGAGTCCTAGAAACTAAATTCTTGTTTCCTCTGAATCCTTGGCTCATGATGATTCAATTGCACACATTGATGTCATTTGTGTCATGCACATCTTTCCGCCATTTTGAATTTTCCGTAAAACCTACTTTTTCGAACTCCTCCTAGTCCGTTCGTCCGATTTGCATGTCCTTTGGTATGTAGCATCTAGAGGCACCCCAGACAAAAAGTTATCAAAAGCTTTTTGATAGACCAATGCGTTCTCGTATACCGTGACAACATATACGGCGGCGAGCACGCCAAAACGGACGTGAGGCCGTATCTTCGCAAAACTTTATTGTATCGACACGAAACTTGGTATATGTCATTACAGTCATGACCTGAGGGTGCCTGCAACGTTTCGTCACAGCGCCACCTAGTGGTCACGAGATTCGAAAAATGCCTATTCTCGCTTATAACTACTTCAAACTTGAGCCTAAAATCACGAAGGTGGTCTTGTTAGATTCCTTGAGGCATGCCGAGTCAAACGATACCAAACGGTTTTCGGTCGGCCATTTTGGGTGTCGGCCATTTTGAATTTTCTCATTAAGTTCAGTATTTCACAAACAGAATGGCGTATCGCTATGAAATTTGGCATGGTTCATCTGTGACATGTTCTGAGCGCACCTATAAATCTTTAGGACAGCGCCACCTAGTGGTCAGGATATGTAAATAAATTGTTTAAAATCTTTATATCATTTGATTAAATTGCCACTATGACATAAGACTTCACTCTATTGATTCCTTGGCTCATGCTGAGTCCGACTGTACCAAATATGTCTGAGTCAAACCTACTTCCTGTCGGCCATTTTGAATTATATTGAACACCTACTTTTTCGAACTCCTCCTAGAGCGCTCGTGTGATTGGCTTGATTTTTGGTATGCATCATCTAGAGACACTCTAGACAAAAAGTTATCAAAAGCTTTTCGGTAGACCTATCCGTTGTCGTATAACGCATCAAAGAATGCGAGGGCGAGCACGCCAAAATGTGTTTGAGCCTGTATCTTCGCAAAACTTTTGCGTATTAATATGAGACTTTGTATATGTCATACCAGTGATGACCTGAGGGTGCATGCACCATTTCGTCACACTGCCCCCTACTGGTCACGAGATATAAAAAATGTCTACTTTTGCTTATAACTATTGCAAACTTGAATGTAAAATTATGAGACTGGTCTTGTTAGATTTCTTGAGGCATGCTGAGTCAAACGATACCAAATGGTTTTTGGTCGGCCATTTTGTGTGTCGGCCATTTTGAATTTTTTCTTTAAGTTCAAGTATTTCAGAAACGCAATTGCGTATTGTTATGAAACTTGGTATGGTTCATCAGCAACATGTTCAGAGAGGACTTGTAAACTTTTCGGCGCCCCCTAGTGGTCAAGAGATTTGAAGCTATATCTCTGCATCTCTTTATCGTATTTACACCAAATTTGGTGGGTGTCATCACAATCAAGACCTGAGTCACAATTAATTTTTTGGTCAGTGCCACCTAGTGGTCAAGTCATTTAAGGCTATATCTCCGTATCGCTTTATTGTATTTACACTAAATTTGGTATGTGTCATCACAGTCATGACCTGAGTCACCATCTATTCTTTCGGCACAGTGCCACCTAGTGGTCTCAAGATACGAAAAAATTGCTTTTTTTCATAAAACTAATGCAAACTTAGATGTTAAATCATGGCAGTCATCACGTATGAATCATTTTTTGCCATGTTTGGCTTGACCCCGGTATCGCTGCTTGCAGCTATATTTAGGGGTCAAGCCCCGAAGGGGCGTAGAACCCTATTGTATTTGTTAGTTTTCTTATTATTGTTATTCTGGTTCTTCTTCCGCCATTGCGGTCTATGGCAGCCCATAGAACCGTACGTAGGAAAGTTATGAAATTTGGCACACTTATAAAGGACACTACAATGTGTCCCCACAGCAAATTTGGAGTCTTTATGTCTAACCCGCTAGCGCCACCAACAGTCCAAATTTGCACGTATATTTTTACTTATAACTTCTGACCCGTAAGTCCTAGAAACAAAATTCTTGCTTCTTCTGATTCCTTGGCTCAAGGCAATTCGAAGTGACCCTATGACGTCATTTTCCGTCATGAAAAATTTCCCACCATTTTGAATTATTCGTAAAACCTACTTTTTCGAACTCCTCCTAGAGCTTTTGTCCGATTCCGACGAAAATCGGTATGTGTCATCTTGAGACACTCATGGCAAAAAGTTATCAAAAGAATTTCGATACAGCAATCCGTTGTCGTATACCACCTTAACAAATTTTACGTAGAGCGCAAAAAAACTGATTTTAGGCTGTATCTTCGTCAAACTTAGGCCTATTGACACGACACTTGGTACTTGTGATGCCAGTCAGGAGCTGAGGGTGCCTGCACAGTTTCGTCACAGCGCCACCTAGTGGCCAGACAAATGATTTATACACCTATAACTTTGGCTGTGATCAACGTATTTCGATGGGACTTGATTTTCAGAAGTCCTGAATAGTTGGCGAGTCCAACGATACCAAACATGCCAGAATCCGCCTTACGGTTACCCCTGCGCAGCAAAATAGCGCTTTAAAAACATGCGTGAATATCTCCGCGAGCGTTTTTCCGATCGACTCGAAAACACCATAGGAAGAAACTAACCTTACCTTCTGAACTAAAAGTTATATTGGCGTTATATTAAAATTTTCATCAGAAATGGCCGAAAATTGCAAAAAACGAAAAATTACCTTCAAATTTTGTGTTTTTTTACACATAAATGGTTGTAACTTCGTAACGAAAACATATTTTTTCACCAGATTTGATAGGGTGATGCATGAGCACATTCTGAGGCTACACAAAAAAAATTGTATGCTTTCACCACTAGATGGCCTTATAATTGAACAAAACCTTTGATAACAAGCCAGCCTTATGGTCATACAACTGTTTCTTAACTAAACTAAAGTGTATTGTCATAAAACTAGCTAAATGTAACACAATCATGACCTGATGTTGCATGCACAATTTTTTCATTGCGCCACCTACTGGTTTTGAGATAGAATATGGTATTTTTGCCTAAAAACTACCGCAACAACACATCTAAAACCATGAGTCGTCATGGATTATTCCTTTCATGGCTTTGACTATAATCACTGGTGGTTGCCAATTCACTCCCTAGCAACCATTGAAAATACCTTATCAACCAATTTTGCAAAAGCTATATCTCTGCTACAGAACATCGTAGAGACACGGGGATGGTCTCTTTTGACTAATTTAACTTGTTGTAACATGATGTGACCCATGTTTTGCCACTGCAAACACCACTCACATGTCCTTCAGTTCTCTAATATTCCATGATTGTCAATAACAGAAGGACGATCGCAGTAGACAAGAACTTAGATTACTTTTGTTGATAACTTTTTTGTTTTTTCATCTAAATTTATTAGGTTTACCTAAGTTCTTCAATCTGCTTATCCAATCTCAATTTTACATCCTTTTGTGCCCTTTTCGGCTTGACCCCGGCATTGCTGCTTGCAGCTATATTTAGGGGTCAAGCCCCGAAGGGGCGAAGACCCCTATTGTATCCGTTAGTTTTCTTAATTTTATTATTATTATTATTAGTTATTCTTCTTCCGCCATTGCGGTCTATGGCAGCCCATAGAACCGTACGTAGGAAAGTTATGAAATTTGGCACACTGATAGAGGACAGTCCAATGTGTCCCCACAGCAAATTTGGAGTCTCTATGTCTAACCCACTAGCGCCACCAACAGTCCAAAGTTGCACTTATGTTTTTGCTTATAACTTCTTATCCGTAAGCCCTAGAAACAAAATTCTTGGTTCCTCTGATTCCTTGGCTCAAGACGATTCCATTGGACCCTATGTCGTTATTTTCCGTCATGAAAATTTGTCCGCCATTTTGAATTATTCGTAAAACCTACTTTTTCGAACTCGTCCTAGAGCTTTTGTCCGATTGCCACGAAAATTGGTATGTATCATCTTGAGACACTCATGGCAAAAAGTTATCAAAAGAATTTCGATACAGCAATCCGCTGTTGTATACCGCCTTAACAAATTTTACGTAGAGCGCAAAAAAACTGATTTTAGGCTGTATCTTTGCCAAACTTAGACCTATTGAGACGAAACTTGGTACGTGAGATGCCATTCAAGAACTGAGGGTGCATGCCCAGTTTCGTTGCAGCGCCACCTAGTGGACAGACGAATGATTAATACGCCTATAACTTTGGCTGTTAATGACGTATTTTCACGGGACTTGTTTCCTTGGAGTTTTGAATAGTTGCCGAGTCCAACGATACCAAACATGCCAGGATTCGTCTAACGGTTAGCCCTGTGCATTAAAATAGTGCTTAAAAAACATGCGCGAATATCTCCGCGAGCGTTATTCCGATCGACTCAAAAACACCATAGGAAGAAACTAACCTTACCCGCCGAACAAAAAGTTCTATTGGCGTTATATTAAAATTTTCATCAGAAATGGCCAAAAATTGCAAAAAACAAAAAATTACCTTCAAATTTTTTGTTTTTTACACATAAATGATTGTAACTTCGTAACCAAAAGAGATTTTTTCACCAGATTTGATCCGCTGATGTATGAGCACATTCTGAGGCTACACAAAAAAAATTGTATGCTTGCACCACTAGATGGCCTTATAATTGAACAAAACCTTTGATAACAAGCCAGCCTTATGGTCATACAACTGTTTCTTAACTAAACTAAAGTGTATAGTCATAAAACTAGCTAGATGTAACACAATCATGACCTGATGTTGCATGCACAATTTTTTCATTGCGCCACCTACTGGTTTTGAGATAGAATATGGTATTTTTGCCTAAAACTACTGCAACAACACATCTAAAACCATGAGTCTTCATGGATTATTCCTTTCATGGCTTTGACTATAATCACTGGTGGTTGCCAATTCACTACCTAGCAACCATTGAGAATACCTTATCAACCGTTTTTCCAAGAGCTATATCTCTGCATCAGAACATCGTAGAGACACGGGGATGGTCTCTTTTGACTCATTAACACCACTGTAACATTTTGTTACCTAGGTTCTTCAATTTGCTTATCCAATCTCAATTTTACATCCTTTTGTGCCCTTTTCGGCTTGACCCCGGCATTGCTGCTTGCAGCTATATTTATTATTAGTTATTCTTCTTCCGCCATTGCGGTCTATGGCAGCCCATAGAACCGTACGTAGGAAAGTTATGAAATTTGGCACACTGATAGAGGACAGTCCAATGTGTCCCCACAGCAAATTTGGAGTCTCTATATCTAACCCACTAGCGCCACCAACAGTCCAAAATTGCACTTATGTTTTTGCCTATAACTTCTGACCCGTACGTCCTAGAAATTAAATTCTTGTTTCCTCTGATTCCTTGGCTCAAGACGATTCGATTGGACCCTATGACGTCATTTTCCGTCATGAAAATTTTCCCGCCATTTTTAAATATTCATAAAACCTACTTTTGCGAACTCGTCCTAGAGCTTTTGCCGGATTGCCTTGAAAATCTGTATGCACCATCTAGAGACACTCAAGGCAAAAAGTTATTAAAAGAATTTTGATAAACCAATCCGTTGTCGTATAGCGCGTCAACAAATTTTACGTAGAGCTCAAAAAAACGGATTTGAGGCTGTATCTTCGCCAAACTTAAGCCTATTGACACGATACTTTGTATTTGTGATGCCAGTCAGGAACTAAGGGTGCATGCAGAGTTTCGTCACAGCGCCACCTAGTGGTCAGACTTATGTTTTACATGCCTATAACTTTGGCTCCGATTGACATATTTTCACAGGACTTGTTTCCTTTGAGTTCTAAATAGTTGCCGAGTCCAACGATACCAAACATACCCCAATTCGCCTTACGGTTAACCCTGCGCAGCAAAATAGCACTTAAGAAACACGCGTAAATATCTCCGCGAACGTTTTTACGATCGACTCGAAAACACCATAGGAAGAAACTAACCTTACCTTCTGAACAAAAAGTTCTATTGGCGTTATATTAAAATTTTCATCAGAAATGGCCGAAAATTGCAAAAAACGAAAAATTACCTTCAAATTTTGTGTTTTTTACACATAAATGGTTGTAACTTTGTAACGAAAAGAGATTTTTTCACCAGATTTGAAACGATGATGCATGAGCACATTCTGAGGCCACACAAAAAAATTTGTATGCTTGCACCACTAGATGGCCTTATAATTGAACAAAACCTTTGATAACAAGCCAGCCCTATGGTCATACAACTGTTTCTTAACTAAACTAAAGTGTATTGTCATAAAACTAGCTAGATGTAACACAATCATGACCTGATGTTGCATGCACAATTTTTTCATTGCGCCACCTACTGGTTTTGAGATAGAATATAGTATTTTTGCCTAAAACTACTGCAACAACACATCTAAAACCATGAGTCATCATGGATTATTCCTTTCATGGCTTTGACTATAATCACTGGTGGTTGCCAATTTACTCCCTAGCAACCATTGAGAATACCTTATCGACCGTTTTTGCAAAAGCTATATCTCAGCATCAAAACATCGTAGAGACACGGGGATGGTCTCTTTTGAGTTATTAAACTTGTTGTAACATGATGTGACCCATGTTTTGCCACTGCAAACACCACTCACATGTCCATCAGTGCTCTAATGTTTCATGACTGTCAATAACAGAAGGACGATTGCAGTAGACAAGAACTTAGATTATTTTTGTTGATAACTTTTTTGTGTTTTCATCTAAAATTATTAGGTTTATCTAGGTTCTTCAATCTGCTTATCCAATCTCAATTTTACATCCTTTTGTGCCCTTTTCGGCTTGACCCCGGCATTGCTGCTTGCAGCTATATTTATCATTATTAGGGGTCAAGCCCCGAAGGGGCGTAGAACCCTATTGTTATTGTTAGTTTTCTTATTATTAGGGGTCAAGCCCCGAAGGGGCGTAGAACCCTATTGTTATTGTTAGTTTTCTTATTAGGGGTCAAGCCACGAAGTGGCGTAGACACCTATTGTTTCTGTTAGTTTTCTTATTATTATTATTCAGTTTCTTGTTCTTCCGCCATTGAAGTCAATGGCAGCCCATAGAACCGAACGTAGGAAAGTTATGAAATTTGGCACACATGTAGAGGACAGTCTCAGAAGTTAGTATAGCAACATTGGTGTGTCTGACTCAAACCCTCTAGCGCCACCAACAGTCCAAATATCCACTTATGTTCATGCTCACAACTTCTGACATGTGAGTCCTAGCAACTAAAATCTTGTTTCCTCTGAATCCTTTGCTCATGATGATTCAATTGCACACATTGATGTCATTTTTGTCATGCACATCTTTCCGCCATTTTGAATTTTTCGTAAAACCTACTTTTTCGAACTCCTCCTAGACCGTTTGTCCGATTTGCATGTCCTTTGGTATGTAGCATCTAGAGACACCCAAGACAAAAAGTTATCAAAAGCTTTTTGATAGACCAATGCGTTCTCATATAAACTGACAACATATATGGCGGCGAGCACGCCAAAACGGACGTGAGGCTGTATCTTCGCAAAACTTTGGTGTATCGACACGAAACTTGGTATATGTCATAACAGTCATGACCTGAGGGTGTCTGCAACGTTTCGTCACAGCGCCACCTAGTGGTCACGAGATTCGAAAAATGCATATTTTCGCTTATAACTACTTCAAACTTGAGTCTAAAATCATGAAGGAGGTCTTGTTAGATTCCTTGAGGCATGCCGAGTCAAACGATACCAAACCGTTTTTGGTCGGCCATTTTGGTTGTCGGCCATTTTGATTTTTCTCATTAAGTTCAGTATTTCACAAACCGAATGGCGTATCGCTACGAAATTTGGCATGGTTCATCGGTGACATGTTCTGAGCGCACCTATAAATCTTTAGGACGGCGCCACCTAGTGGTCAGTATATGTAAATAAATTGTTTAAAATCTTTATATCATTTGATTAAATTGCCACTATGACATAAGACTTCACTCTATTGATTCCTTGGCTCATGCTGAGTCCGACGGTATCAAATATGTCTGAGTCAAACCTACTTCCTGTCGGCCATTTTGAATTATATTGAACACCTACTTTTTCGAACTCCTCCTAGAGCGCTCGTGTGATTGGCTTGATTTTTGGTATGCATCATCTAGAGACACTCTAGACAAAAAGTTATCAAAAGATTTTCGGTAGACCTATCCGTTGTCGTATAACGCATCAAAGAATGCAAGGGCGAGCACGCCAAAATGTGTTTGAGCCTGTATCTTCGCAAAACTTTTGCGTATTAATATGAGACTTGGTATATGTCATAACAGTGATGACCTGAGGGTGCATGCACCATTTCGTCACACTGCCCCCTACTGGTCACGAGATATAAAAAATGTCTATTTTTGCTTATAACTACTGCAAATTTGAATGTAAAATTATGAGACTGGTCTTGTTAGATTTCGTGAGGCATGGCGAGTCAAACGATACCAAATGGTTTTTGGTCGGCCATTTTGTGTGTCGGCCATTTTGAATTTTTCTTTAAGTTCAAGTATTTCAGAAACGCAACTGTGTATTGTTATGAAACTTGGTATGGTTCATTACCTACATGTTCTGGGAGGACTTGTAAACTTTTCGGTGCCCCCTAGTGGTTAAGAGATTTGAAGCTATATCTCTGCATCTCTTTATCGTATTTACACCAAATTTGGTGGGTGTCATCACAATCAAGACCTGAGTCACAATTTATTTTTTGGTCAGTGCCCCCTAGTGGTCAAGTCATTTAGGGCTATATCTCTGCATCTCTTTATTGTATTTACACCAAATTTGGTGGGTGTCATCACAATCAAGACCTGAGTCACAATTTATTGTTTGGTTAGTGCCCCCTAGTGGTCAAGTCATTTAAGGCTATATCTCTGCATCTCTTTATTGTATTTACACCAAATTTGGTGGGTGTCATCACAATCAAGACCTGAGTCACAATTTATTGTTTGGTTAGTGCCCCCTAGTGGTCAAGTCATTTAAGGCTATATCTCTGTATTGCTTTATCATATTTACACTAAATTTGGTATGTGTCATCACAGTCATGACCTGAGGCACCATCTATTGTTTCTGCACCGCGCCACCTAGTGGTCTCAATATACAAAAAATTGCTATTTTTTTCATAAAACTAATGCAAACTTAAATCTTAAATCATGACAGTCATCACGTATGAATCATTTTTTGCCATGTTTGGCTTGACCCCGGTATCGCTGCTTGCAGCTATATTTATTATTATTAGGGGTCAAGCCACGAAGTGGCGTAGACACCTATTGTTATTGTTAGTTTTCTTATTATTATTATTATTATATATTATTCTTCTTCTTGTTCTTCCGCCATTGAAGTCAATGGCAGCCCATAGAACCGTACATAGGAAAGTTATGAAATTTGGCACACATGTAGAGGACGGTCTTAGAAGTTACTATAGCAACATTGGTGTGTCTGACTCAAACCCTCTAGCGCCACCAACAGTCCAAAAATCCACTTATGTTCATCCTTATAACTTCTGACCCGTGAGTCCTAGAAACTAAATTCTTGTTTCCTCTGAATCCTTGGCTCATGATGATTCAAATGCACACATTGATGTCATTTGTGTCATGCACATCTTTCCGCCATTTTGAATTTTTCGTAAAACCTACTTTTTCGAACTCCTCCTAGACCGTTTGTCCGATTTCCATGTCCTTTGGTATGTAGCATCTAGAGACACCCCAGACAAAAAGTTATCAAAAGCTTTTTGATAGACCAATGCGTTCTCATATAAATTGACAACATCTATGGCGGCGAGCACGCCAAAACGCACGTGAGGCCTTATCTTCGCAAAACTTTGGTGTATCGACACGAAACTTGGTATATGTCATTACAGTCATGACCTGAGGGTGCCTGCAACGTTTCGTCACAGCGCCACCTAGTGGTCACGAGATTCGAAAAATGCCTATTTTCGCTTATAACTACTTCAAACTTGAGTCTAAAATCATGAAGGTGGTCTTGTTAGATTCCTTGAGGCATGCCGAGTCAAACGATACCAAACGGTTTTCAGTCGGCCATTTTGGGTGTCGGCCATTTTGAATTTTCTCATTAAGTTCAGTATTTCACAAACAGAATGGCGTATCGCTACGAAATTTGGCATGGTTCATCAGTGACATGATCTGAGCGCCCCTATAAATCTTTAGGACGGCGCCACCTAGTGGTCAGGATATGTAAATAAATTGTTTAAAATCTTTATTTCATTTGATTAAATTGCCACTATGACATAAGACTTCACTCTACTGATTCCTTGGCTCATGCTGAGTCCGACTGTACCAAATATGTCTGAGTCAAACCTACTTCCTGTCGGCCATTTTGAATTATATTGAAGACCTACTTTTTCGAACTCCTCCTAGAGCGCTTTTTTGATTGGTTTGAATTTTATTAGGCATCATCTAGAGACACTCTAGACAAAAAGTTATCAAAAGCTTTTCGGTAGACCTATCCGTTGTCGTATCACGCATCAAAGAATGCGAGGGCGAGCACGCCAAAATGTGTTTGAGCCTGTATCTTCGCAAAACTTTTGCGTATTAATATGAGACTTGGTATATGTCATAACAGTGATGACCTGAGGGTGCATGCACCATTTCGTCACACTGCCCCCTACTGGTCACGAGATATAAAAAATGTCTATTTTTGCTTATAACTACTGCAAACTTGAATGTAAAATTATGAGACTGGTCTTGTTAGAGTTCGTGAGGCATGCCGAGTCAAACGATACCAAATGGTTTTTGGTCGGCCATTTTGTGTGTCGGCCATTTTGAATTTTTCTTTAAGTTCAAGTATTTCAGAAACGCAATTGCGTATTGTTATGAAACTTGGTATGGTTCATCAGCAACATGTTCTGGGAGGACTTGTAAACTTTCCGATGCCCCCTAGTGGTCAAGAGATTTGAAGCTATATCTCTTCATCTCTTTATCGTATTTACACCAAATTTGGTGGGTGTCATCACAATCAAGACCTGAGTCACAATTTATTTTTTGGTCAGTGCCCCCTAGTGGTCAAGTCATTTAAGGCTATATCTCCGTATCGGTTTATCGTATTTACACTAAATTTGGTATGTGTCATCACAGTCATGAACTGAGGCACCATCTATTGTTTCGGCACAGCGCCACCTAGTGGTCTCAAGATACGAAAAAATTGCTATTTTTTTCATAAAACGAATGCAAACTTAGATCTTAAATCATGACAGTCATCACGTATGAATCATTTTTTGCCATGTTTGGCTTGACCCCGGTATCGCTGCTTGCAGCTATATTTATTCATCTTCTTGTTCTTCCGCCATTGAAGTCAATGGCAGCCCATAGAACCGTACATAGGAAAGTTATGAAATTTGGCACACATGTAAAGGACAGTCTCAGAAGTTACTATAGCAACATTGGTGTGTCTGACTCAAACCCTCTAGCGCCACCAACAGTCCAAAAATCCACTTATGTTCATGCTCATAACTTCTGACCCGTGAGTCCTAGAAACTAAATTCTTGTTTCCTCTGAATCCTTTGCTCATGATGATTCAATTGCACACATTGATGTCATTTGTGTCATGCACATCTTTCCGCCATTTTGAATTTTCCATAAAACCTACTTTTTCGAACTCCTCCTAGACCGTTTGTCCGATTTTCATGTCCTTTGGTATGTAGCATCTAGAGGCACCCCAGACAAAAAGTTATCAAAAGCTTTTTGATAGACCAATGCGTTCTCGTACAAATTGCCAACATATATGGCGACGAGCACGCCAAAACGGACGTGAGGCCGTATCTTCGCAAAACTTTATTGTATCGACACGAAACTTGGTATATGTCATTACAGTCATGACCTGAGGGTGCCTGCAACGTTTCGTCACAGCGCCACCTAGTGGTCACGAGATTCGAAAAATGCCTATGTTCGCCTATAACTACTTCAAAGTTGAGTCTAAAATCATGAAGTTGGTCTTGTTAGATTCCTTGAGGCATGCCGAGTCAAACGATACCAAACGGTTTTCGGTCGGCCATTTTGGGTGTCGGCCATTTTGACTTTTCTCATTAAGTTCAGTATTTCACAAACAGAATGGCGTATCGCTACGAAATTTGGCATGGTTCATCAGTGACATGTTCTGAGCGCACCTATAAATCTTTAGGACGGCGCCACCTAGTGGTCAGGATATGTAAATACATTGTTTAAAATCTTTATATCATTTGATATAAATTGCCACGCTGACATAGGACTTCACTCAATTGATTCCTTGGCTCATGCTGAGTCCGACTGTACCAAATATGTCTGAGTCAAACCTACTTCCTGTCGGCCATTTTGAATTATATTGAACACCTACTTTTTCGAACTCCTCCTAGAGCGCTCGTGTGATTGGCTAGATTTTTGGTATGCATCATCTAGAGACACTCTAGACAAAAAGTTATCAAAAGCTTTTCGGTAGACCTATTTGTTGTCTTATAACGCATCAAAGAATGCGAGGGCGAGCACGCCAAAATGTGTTTGAGCCTGTATCTTCGCAAAACTTTTGTGTATTAATATGAGACTTGGTATATGTCATAACAGTGATGACCTGAGGGTGCATGCACCATTTCGTCACACTGCCCCCTACTGGTCACGAGATATAAAAATGTCTATTTTTGCTTATAACTACTGCAAACTTGAATGTAAAATTATGATAGTGGTCTTGTTAGATTTCGTGAGGCATGCCGAGTCAAACGATACCAAATGGTTTTTGGTCGGCCATTTTGTGTGTCGGCCATTTTGAATTTTTCTTTAAGTTCAAGTATTTCAGAAACGCAATTACTTATTGTTATGAAACTTGGTATGGTTCATCAGCAACATGTTCTGGGAGGACTTGTAAACTTTCCGGTGCCCCCTAGTGGTCAAGAGATTTGAAGCTATATCTCTGCATCTCTTTATCTTATTTACACCAAATTTGGTGGGTGTCATCACAATCAAGACCTGAGTCACAATTTATTTTTTGGTCAGTGCCCCCTAGTGGTCAAGTTATTTAAGGCTATATCTCTGCATCTCTTTATTGTATTTACACCAAATTTGGTGGGTGTCATCACAATCATGACCTGAGTCACAATACATTTTTTGGTCAGTGCCCCCTAGTGGTCAAGTCAATTAAGGCTATATCTCCGTATCGCTTTATTGTATTTACACTAAATTTGGTATGTGTCATCACAGTCATGACCTGAGGCACCATCTATTGTTTCGGCAAAGCGCCACCTAGTGGTCTCAAGATACAAAAAATTGCTATTTTTTCATAAAACTAATGCAAACTTAGATCTTAAATTATGACAGTCATCACGTATGAATCGATTTTGGCCATGTTTGGCTTGACCCCGGTATCGCTGCTTGCAGCTATATTTATTATTATTATTATTAGGGGTCAAGCCCCGAAGGGGCGTAGAACCCTATTGTTATTGTTAGTTTTCTTATTATTATTCTGCATCTTGTTCTTCCGCCATTGAAGTCAATGGCAGCCCATAGAACCGTACATAGGAAAGTTATGAAATTTGGCACACATGTAGAGGACAGTCTCAGAAGTTACTATAGCAACATTGGTGTGTCTGACTCAAACCCTCTAGCGCCACCAACAGTCCAAAAATCCACTTATGTTCATGCTCACAACTTCTGACCCGTGAGACCTAGAAACTAAATTCTTGTTTCCTCTGAATCCTTGGCTCATGATGATTCAATTGCACACATTGATGTCATTTGTGTCATGCACATCTTTCCGCCATTTTGAATTTTTCGTAAAACCTACTTTTTTGAACTCCTACTAGACCGTTTGTCCGATTTGCATGTCCTTTGGTATGTAGCATCTAGAGACACCCAAGACAAAAAGTTATCAAAAGCTTTTTGATAGACCAATGCGTTCTCATATAAATTGACAACATATATGGCGGCGAGCACGCCAAAACGGACGTGAGGCCGTATCTTGGCAAAACTTTTGTTTATCGACACGAAACTTGGTATATGTCATAACAGTCATGACCTGAGGGTGCCTGCAACGTTTCGTCACAGCGCCACCTAGTGGTCACGAGATTCGAAAAATGCCTATTTTCGCTTATAACTACTTCAAACTTGAGTCTAAAATCATGAAGGAGGTCTTGTTAAATTCCTTGAGGCATGCCGAGTCAAACGATACCAAACCGTTTTCGGTCGGCCATTTTGGGTGTCGGCCATTTTGAATTTTCTCATTAATTTCAGTATTTCACAAACCGAATGGCGTATCGCTACGAAATTTGGCATGGTTCATCGGTGACATGTTCTGAGCGCACCTATAAATCTTTAGGACGGCGCCACCTAGTGGTCAGGATATGTAAATAAATTGTTTTAAATCTTTATATCATTTGATTAAATTGCCACTATGACATAAGACTTCACTCTATTGATTCCTTGGCTCATGCTGAGTCCGACTGTACCAAATATGTCTGAGTCAAACCTACTTCCTGTCGGCCATTTTGAATTATATTGAACACCTACTTTTTCGAACTCCTCCTAGAGCGCTCGTGTGATTGGCTTGATTTTTGGTATGCATCATCTAGAGACACTCTAGACAAAAAGTTATCAAAAGATTTTCGGTAGACCTATCCGTTGTCGTATAACGCATCAAAGAATGCGAGGGCGAGCACGCCAAAATGTGTTTGAGCCTGTATCTTCGCAAAACTTTTGCGTATTAATATGAGACTTGGTATATGTCATAACAGTGATGACCTGAGGGTGCATGCACCATTTCGTCACACTGCCCCCTACTGGTCACGAGATATAAAAAATGTCTATTTTTGCTTATAACTACTGCAAATTTGAATGTAAAATTATGAGACTGGTCTTGTTAGATTTCGTGAGGCATGGCGAGTCAAACGATACCAAATGGTTTTTGGTCGGCCATTTTATTTTTTGGTCAGTGCCCCCTAGTGGTCAAGTCATTTAAGGCTATGTCTCTGCATCTCTTTATTGTATTTACACCAAATTTGGTGGGTGTCATCACAATCAAGACCTGAGTCACAATTTATTGTTTGGTTAGTGCCCCCTAGTGGTCAAGTCATTTAAGGCTATATCTCTGTATTGCTTTATCGAATTTACACTAAATTTGGTATGTGTCATCACAGTCATGACCTGAGGCACCATCTATTGTTTCTGCACCGCGCCACCTAGTGGTCTCAAGATACAAAAATTGCTATTTTTTCATAAAACTAATGCAAACTTAGATCTTAAATCATGACAGTCATCACGTATGAATCATTTTTTGCCATGTTTGGCTTGACCCCGGTATCGCTGCTTGCAGCTATATTTAGGGGTCAAGCCACGAAGTGGCGTAGACACCTATTGTTATTGTCAGTTTTCTTATTATTATTATTCATCCTTGTTCTTCCGCCATTGAAGTCAATGGCAGCCCATAGAACCGTACATAGGAAAGTTATGAAATTTGGTACACATGTAGAGGACAGCCTCAGAAGTTACTGTAGCAACATTGGTGTGTCTGACTCAAACCCTCTAGCGCCACCAACAGTCCAAAAATCCACTTATGTTCATGCTCATAACTTCTGACCTGTGAGTCCTAGAAACTAAATTCTTGTTTCATCTGAATCCTTTGCTCATGATGATTCAATTGCACACATTGATGTCATTTGTGTCATGCACATCTTTCCGCCATTTTGAATTTTCCGTAAAACCTACTTTTTCGAACTCCTCCTAGACCGTTTGTCCGATTTGCATGTCCTTTGGTATGTAGCATCTAGAGACACCCCAGACAAAAAGTTATCAAAAGCTTTTTGATAGACCAATGCGTTCTCGTATAAATTGACAACATATATGGTGGCGAGCACGCCAAAACGGACGTGAGGCCGTATCTTCGCAAAACTTTATTGTATCGACACGAAACTTGGTATATGTCATTACAGTCATGACCTGAGGGTGCCTGCAACGTTTCGTAACAGCGCCATCTAGTGGTAACGAGATTCGAAAAATGCCTATTTTCGCTTATAACTACTTCAAACTTGAGTCTAAAATCATGAAGGTGGTCTTGTTAGATTCCTTAAGGCATGCTGAGTCAAACGAACAGTTTTCGGTCGGCCATTTTGGGTGTCGGCCATTTTGAATTTTCTCATTAAGTTCAGTATTTCACAAATAGAATGGCGTATCGCTACGAAATTTGGCATGGTTTATCAGTGACATATTCTGAGCGCACCTATAAATCTTTAGGACAGCGCCACCTAGTGGTCAGGATATGTAAAAAGAAATTTTTTAATCTTTATATCATTTGATTAAATTGCCACACTGACATAAGACTTCACTCTATTGATTCCTTGGCTCATGCTGAGTCCGACTGTACCAAATATGTCTGAGTCAAACCTACTTCCTGTCGGCCATTTTGAATTATATTGAACACCTACTTTTTCGAACTCCTCCTAGAGCGCTCGAGTGATTGGCTTGATTTTTGGTACGCATCATCTAGAGACACTCCAGACAAAAAGTTATCAAAAGCTTTTCGATAGACCTATCCGTTGTCGTATAACGCATCAAAGAATGCGAGGGCGAGCACGCCAAAATGTGTTTGAGCCTGTATCTTCGCAAAACTTTTGCGTATTAATATGAGACTTGGTATATGTCATAACAGTGATGTCCTGAGGGTGCATGCACCGTTTCGTCACACTGCCCCCTACTGGTCATGGAATATAAAAAATGTCTATTTTTGCTTATAACTACTGCAAACTTGAATGTAAAATTATGAGACTGGTCTTTTTTAGATTTCGTGAGGCATGCCGAGTCAAACGATACCAAATGGTTTTTGGTCGGCCATTTTGTGTGTCGGCCATTTGAATTTTTCTTTAAGTTCAAGTATTTCAGAAACGCAATTGCGTATTGTTATGAAACTTGGTATGGTTCATCAGCAACATGTTCTGGGAGGACTTGTAAACTTTTCGGTGCCCCCTAGTGGTCAAGAGATTTGAAGCTATATCTCTGCATCTCTTTATCGTATTTACACCAAATTTGGTGGGTGTCATCACAATCAAGACCTGAGTCACAATTTATTTTTTGGTCAGTGCCCCCTAGTGGTCAAGTCATTTAAGGCTATATCTCTGCATCTCTTTATTGTATTTACACCAAATTTGGTGGGTGTCATCACAATCAAGACCTGAGGCACCATCTATTGTTTCGGCACGGCGCCACCTAGTGGTCTCAAGATACAAAAAAATGCTATTTTTTCATAAAACTAATGCAAACTTAGATCTTAAATCATGACAGTCAACACGTATGAATCATTTTTTGCCATGTTTGGCTTGACCCCGGTATCGCTGCTTGCAGCTATATTTAGGGGTCAAGCCCCGAAGGGGCGTAGAACCCTATTGTTATTGTTAGTTTTCTTATTATTATTATTATTCATCTTCTTGTTCTTCCGCCATTGAAGTCAATGGCAGCCCATAGAACCGTACATAGGAAAGTTATGAAATTTGGCACACATGTAGAGGACAGTCTCAGAAGTTACTATAGCAACATTGGTGTGTCTGACTCAAACCCTCTAGCGCCACCAACAGTCCAAAAATCCACTTATGTTCATGCTCATAACTTCTGACCCGTGAGTCCTAGAAACTAAATTCTTGTTTCCTCTGAATCCTTGGCTCATGATGATTCAAATGCACACATTGATTTCATTTGTGTCATGCACATCTTTCCGCCATTTTGAATTTTTCGTAAAACCTACTTTTTCGAACTCCTCTTAGAGCGTTCGTCCGATTTGCATGTCCTTTGGTACGTAGCATCTAGAGACACCCCAGACAAAAAGTTATCAAAAGCTTTTTGATAGACCAATGTGTTCTCGTATAAATTGACAACATATATGGCGGCGAGCACGCCAAAACGGACGTGAGGCTGTATCTTCGCAAAACATGATTGTATCGACACGAAACTTGGTATATGTCATAACAGTCATGACCTGAGGTTGCCTGCAACGTTTCGTCACAGCGCCACCTAGTGGTCACGAAATTCGAAAAATGCCTATTTTTGCTTATAACTACTTCACACTTGAGTCTAAAATCACGAAAGTGGTCTTGTTAGATTCCTTGAGGCATGCAGAGTCAAACGATACCAAACGGTTTTCGGTCGGCCATTTTGGGTGTCGGCCATTTTGAATTTTCTCATTAAGTTCAGTATTTCACAAACAGAATGGCGTATTGCTACGAAATTTGGCATGATTCATCAGTGACATGTTCTGAGCGCCCCTATAAATCTTTAGGACGGCGCCACCTAGTGGTCAGGATATGTAAATAAATTGTTTAAAATATTTATATCATTTGATTAAATTGCCACACTGACATAAGAATTCACTCTACTGATTCCTTGGCTCGTGCTGAGTCCGACTGTACCAAATATGTCTGAGTCAAACCTACTTCCTGTCGGCCATTTTGAATTATATTGAACACCTACTTTTTCGAACTCCTCCTAGAGCGCTCGTGTGATTGGCTTGATTTTTGGTATGCATCATCTAGAGACACTCTAGACAAAAAGTTATCAAAAGCTTTTCGGTAGACCTATCCGTTGTCGTATAACGCATCAAAGAATGCGAGGGCGAGCACGCCAAAATGTGTTTGAGCCTGTATCTTCGCAAAACTTTTGCGTATTGATATGAGACTTGGTATATGTCATAACAGTGATGACCTGAGGGTGCATGCAACATTTCGTCACACTGCCCCCTACTGGTCACGAGATATAAAACATGTCTATTTTTGCTTATAACTACTGCAAACTTGAATGTAAAATTATGAGACTGGTCTTGTTAGATTTGGTGAGGCATGCCGAGTCAAACGATACCAAATGGTTTTTGGTCGGCCATTTTGTGTGTCTGCCATTTTGAATTTTTTCTTTAAGTTCAAGTATTTCAGAAACGTAATTGCGTATTGTTATGAAACTTGGTATGGTTCATCAGCAACATGTTCTGGGAGGACTTGTAAACTTTTCGGCGCCCCCTAGTGGTCAAGAGATTTGAAGCTATATCTCTGCATCTCTTTATCGTATTTACACCAAATTTGGTGGGTGTCATCACAATCAAGACCTGAGTCACAATTTATTGTTTGGTCAGTGCCCCCTAGTGGTCAAGTCATTTAAGGCTATATCTCCGTATCACTTTATTGTATTTACACTAAATTTGGTATGTGTCATCACAGTAATGCCCTGAGGCACCATCTATTGTTTCAGCAGAGCGCCACCTAGTGGTCTCAAGATTAGAAAAAAATTGAATTTTTTTCATAAAACTAATGCAAACTTAGATCTTAAATCATGACAGTCATCACGTATGAATCATTTTTTGCCATGTTTGGCTTGACCCCGGTATCGCTGCTTGCAGCTATATTTATTATTATTATTATGTTTCCTCTTCCGCCATTGAAGTCAATGGCAGCCCATAGAACCGTACGTAGGAAAGTTATGAAATTTGGCACACATGTAGAGGACAGTCTCAGAAGTTACTATAGCAACATTGGTGTGTCTGACTCAAACCCTCTAGCGCCACCAACAGTCCAAAAATCCACTTATGTTCATGCTCACAACTTCTGACCCGTGAGTCCTAGAAAATAAATTCCTGTTTCCTCTGAATCCTTGGCTCATGATGATTCAATTGCACATGTTGATTTCATTTGTGTCATGCACATCTTTCCGCCATTTTGAATTTTCCGTAAAACCGACTTTTACGAACTCCTCCTAGACCGTTTGTCCGATTTGCATGTCCTTTGGTATGTAGCATCTAGAGACACCCAAGACAAAAAGTTATCAAAAGCTTTTTGATAGACCAATGCGTTCTCATATAAATTGACAACATATATGGCGGCGAGCACGCCAAAACGGACGTGAGGCCGTATCTTCGTAAAACTTTTGTGTATCGACACGAAACTTGGTATATGTCATAACAGTCTTGACCTGAGGGTGCCTGCAACGTTTCGTCACAGCGCCACCTAGTGGTCACAAGATTCGAAAAATGCCTATTTTCGCTTATAACTACTTCAAACTTGAGTCTAAAATCATGAAGGAGGTCTTGTTAGATTCCTTGAAGCATGCCGAGTCAAACGATACCAAACCGTTTTCGGTCGGCCATTTTGGGTGTCGGCCATTTTGAATTTTCTCATTAAGTTCAGTATTTCACAAACCGAATGGCGTATCGCTACGAAATTTGACATGGTTCATCGGTGACATGTTCTGAGCGCACCTATAAATCTTTAGGACGGCGCCACCTAGTGGTCAGGATATGTAAATAAATTGTTTAAAATCTTTATATCATTTGATTAAATTGCCACTATGACATAAGACTTCACTCTATTGATTCATTGGCTCATGCTGAGTCCGACGG
Source organism: Misgurnus anguillicaudatus (assembly GCF_027580225.2). NCBI lineage: Eukaryota > Metazoa > Chordata > Actinopteri > Cypriniformes > Cobitidae > Misgurnus > Misgurnus anguillicaudatus. The sequence continues at coordinate 16,627,608 of NC_073347.2, read as the reverse complement.
TATCAAATATGTCTGAGTCAAACCTACTTCCTGTCGGCCATTTTGAATTATATTGAACACCTACTTTTTCAAACTCCTCCTAGAGCGCTCGTGTGATTGGCTTGATTTTTGGTATGCATCATCTAGAGACCCTCTAGACAAAAACTTATCAAAAGATTTTCAGTAGACCTATCCGTTGTCGTATAACGCATCAAAGAATGCGAGGGCGAGCACGCCAAAATGTGTTTGAGCCTGTATCTTCGCAAAACTTTTGCGTATTAATATGAGACTTGGTATATGTCATAACAGTAATGACCTGAGGGTGCATGCACCATTTCGTCACACTGCCATCTACTGGTCACGAGATATAAAAAATGTCTATTTTTGCTTATAACTACTGCAAATTTGAATGTAAAATTATGAGACTGGTCTTGTTAGATTTCGTGAGGCATGGCGAGTCAAACGATACCAAATGGTTTTTGGTCGGCCATTTTGTGTGTCGGCCATTTTGAATTTTTTCTTTAAGTTCAAGTATTTCAGAAACGCAATTGCGTATTGTTATGAAACTTGGTATGGTTCATCAGCAACATGTTCTGGGAGGACTTGTAAACTTTTCGGTGCCCCCTAGTGGTCAAGAGATTTGAAGCTATATCTCTGCATCTCTTTATCGTATTTACACCAAATTTGGTGGGTGTCATCACAATCAAGGCCTGAGTTACAATTTATTTTTTGGTCAGTGCCCCCTAGTGGTCAAGTTATTTAAGGCTATATCTCTGCATCTCTTTATTGTATTTACACTAAATTTGGTATGTGTCATCACAATCAAGACCTGAGTCACAATTTATTGTTTGGTTAGTGCCCCCTAGTGGTCAAGTCATTTAAGGCTATATCTCTGTATTGCTTTATCGTATTTACACTCAATTTGGTATGTGTCATCACAGTCATGACCTGAGGCACCATCTATTGTTTCGGCACCGCGCCACCTAGTGGTCTCAAGATACAAAAAATTTCTATTTTTTTCCTAAAACTAATGCAAACTTAGATCTTTAATCATGACAGTCATCACGTATGAATCATTTTTTGCCATGTTTGGCTTGACCCCGGTATCGCTGCTTGCAGCTATATTTATTATTATTATGTTTCCTCTTCCGCCATTGAAGTCAATGGCAGCCCATAGAACCGTATGTAGGAAAGTTATGAAATTTGGCACACATGTAGAGGACAGTCTCAGAAGTTACTATAGCAAATTTGGTGTGTCTGACTCAAACCCTCTAGCGCCACCAACAGTCCAAAAATCCACTTATGTTCATGCTCACAACTTCTGACCCGTGAGTCCTAGAAAATAAATTCTTGTTTCCTCTGAATCCTTGGCTCATGATGATTCAATTGCACATGTTGATGTCATTTGTGTCATGCACATCTTTCCGCCATTTTGAATTTTCCGTAAAACCTACTTTTTCGAACTCCTCCTAGACCGTCCGTCCGATTTGCATGTCCTTTGGTATGTAGCATCTAGAGACACCCCAGACAAAAAGTTATCAAAAGCTTTTTGATAGACCAATGCGTTCTCGTATAAATTGACAACATATATGGCGGCGAGCACGCCAAAACGGACGTGAGGCCGTATCTTCGCAAAACTTTATTGTATCGACACGAAACTTGGTATATGTCATTACAGTCATGACCTGAGGGTGCCTGCAACGTTTCGTCACAGCGCCACCTAGTGGTCACGAGATTCGAAAAATGCATATTCTCGCATATAACTACTTCAAACTTGAGCCTAAAATCACGAAGGTGGTCTTGTTAGATTCCTTGAGGCATGCCGAGTCAAACGATACCAAACGGTTTTCGGTCGGCCATTTTGGGTGTCGGCCATTTTGAATTTTCTCATTAAGTTCAGTATTTCACAAACAGAATGGCGTATCGCTACGAAATTTGGCATGGTTCATCAGTGACATGTTCTGAGCGCACTTATAAATCTTTAGGACAGCGCCACCTAGTGGTCAGGATATGTAAATAAATTGTTTAAAATGTTTATATCATTTGATTAAATTGCCACTATGACATAAGACTTCACTCTATTGATTCCTTGGCTCATGCTGAGTCCGACTGTACCAAATATGTCTGAGTCAAACCTACTTCCTGTCGGCCATTTTGAATTATATTGAACACCTACTTTTTCGAACTCCTCCTAGAGCGCTCGTGTGATTGGCTTGATTTTTGGTATGCATCATCTAGAGACACTCTAGACAAAAAGTTATCAAAAGCTTTTCGGTAGACCTATTTGTTGTCGTATAACGCATCAAAGAATGCGAGTGCGAGCACGCCAAAATGTGTTTGAGCCTGTATCTTCGCAAAACTTTTGTGTATTAATATGAGACTTGGTATATGTCATAACAGTGATGACCTGAGGGTGCATGCACCATTCCGTCACACTGCCCCCTACTGGTCACGAGATATAAAAAATGTCTATTTTTGCTTATAACTACTGCAAACTTGAATGTAAAATTATGAGAGTGGTCTTGTTAGATTTCGTGAGGCATGCCGAGTCAAACGATACCAAATGGTTTTTGGTCGGCCATTTTGTGTGTCGGCCATTTTGAATTTTTCTTTAAGTTCAAGTATTTCAGAAACGCAATTGCGTATTGTTATGAAACTTGGTATGGTTCATCAGCAACATGTTCTGGGAGGACTTGTAAACTTTCCGGTGCCCCCTAGTGGTCAAGAGATTTGAAGCTATATCTCTGCATCTTTTTATCGTATTTACACCAAATTTGGTGGGTGTCATCACAATCAAGACCTGAGTCACAATTTATTTTTTGGTCAGTGCCCCCTAGTGGTCAAGTTATTTAAGGCTATATCTCTGCATCTCTTTATTGTATTTACACCAAATTTGGTGGGTGTCATCACAATCAAGACCTGAGTCACAATTTATTTTTTGGTCAGTGCCCCCTAGTGGTCAAGTCATTTAAGGCTATATCTCTGCATCTCTTTATTGTATTTACACCAAATTTGGTGGGTGTCATCACAATCAAGACCTGAGTCACAATTAATTTTTTGGTCAGTGCCCCCTAGTGGTCAAGTTATTTAAGGCTATATCTCTGCATCTCTTTATTGTATTTACACCAAATTTGGTGGGTGTCATCACAATCAAGACCTGAGTCACAATTTATTTTTTGGTCAGTGCCCCCTAGTGGTCAAGTCATTTAAGGCTATATCTCCGTATCGCCTTATTGTATTTACACTAAATTTGGTATGTGTCATCACAGTTATGACCTGAGGCACCATCTGTTCTTTTGGCACAGTGCCACCTAGTGGTCTCAAGATAGGAAAAAAATGCTTTTTTTTCATAAAACTAATGCAAACTTAGATGTTAAATCATGGCAGTCATCACGTATGAATCATTTTGTGCCATGTTCGGCTTGACCCCGGTATCGCTGCTTGCAGCTATATTTCTTCTTCTTGTTCTTCCGCCATTGAAGTCAATGGCAGCCCATAGAACCGTACGTAGGAAAGTTATGAAATTTGGCACACATGTAGAGGACGGTCTTAGAAGTTACTATAGCAACATTGGTGTGTCTGACTCAAACCCTCTAGCGCCACCAACAGTCCAAAAATCCACTTATGTTCATGCTTATAACTTCTGACCCGTGAGGCCTAGAAACTAAATTCTTGTTTCCTCTGAATCCTTGGCTCATGATGATTCAAATGCACACATTGATGTCATTTGTGTCATGCACATCTTTCCGCCATTTTGAATTTTTCGTAAAACCTACTTTTTCGAACTCCTCCTAGACCGTTTGTCCGATTTGCATGTCCTTTGGTATGTAGCATCTAGAGACACCCAAGACAAAAAGTTATCAAAAGCTTTTTGATAGACCAATGCGTTCTCATATAAATTGACAACATATATGGCGGCGAGCACGCCAAACCGGACGTGAGGCCTTATCTTCGCAAAACTTTATTGTATCGACACGAAACTTGGTATATGTCATAACAGTCATGACCTGAGGGTGCCTGCAACGTTTCGTCACAGCGCCACCTAGTGGTCACGAGATTCGAAAAATGCCTATTTTCACTTATAACTACTTCAAACTTGAGTCTAAAATCATGAAGGTGGTCTTGTTAGATTCCTTGAGGCATGCCGAGTCAAACGATACCAAACGGTTTTCGGTCGGCCATTTTGGGTGTCGGCCATTTTGAATTTTCTCATTAAGTTCAGTATTTCACTAACAGAATGGCGTATCGCTACGAAATTTGGCATGGTTCATCTGTGACATGTTCTGAGCGCACCTATAAATCTTTAGGACGGCGCCACCTAGTGGTCAGGATATGTAAAAAAATTTTTTAAATCTTTATATCATTTGATTAAATTGCCACTATGACATAAGACTTCACTCTATTGATTCCTTGGCTTGTGCTGAGTCCGACTGTACCAAATATGTCTGAGTCAAACCTACTTCCTGTCAGCCATTTTGAATTATATTGAACACCTACTTTTTCGAACTCCTCCTAGAGCGCTCGTGTGATTGGCTTGATTTTTGGTATGCATCATCTAGAGACACTCTAGACAAAAAGTTATCAAAAGCTTTGCGGTAGACCTATCCGTTTTCGTATAACGCATCAAAGAAAGCGAGGGCGAGCACGCCAAAATGTGTTTGAGCCTGTATCTTCGCAAAACTTTTGCATATTAATATGAGACTTGGTGTATGTCATAACAGTGATGACCTGAGGGTGCATGCACCATTTCGTCACACTGCCCCCTACTGGTCACGAGATATAAAAAATGTCTATTTTTGCTTATAACTACTGCAAATTTGAATGTAAAATTATGAGACTGGTCTTGTTAGATTTTGTGAGGCATGCCGAGTCAAACGATACCAAATGGTTTTTGGTCGGCCATTTTGTGTGTCGGCCATTTTGTGTGTCGGCCATTTTGAATTTTTCTTTAAGTTCAAGTATTTCAGAAACGCAATTGCGTATTGTTATGAAACTTGGTATGATTCATCAGCAACATGTTCTGGGAGGACTTGTAAACTTTTCAGTGCCCCCTAGTGGTCAAGAGATTTGAAGCTATATCTCTGCATCTCTTTATTGTATTTACACAAAATTTGGTGGGTGTCATCACAATCAAGACCTGAGTCACAATTTATTTTTTGGTCAGTGCCCCCTAGTGGTCAAGTCATTTAAGGCTATATCTCCGTATCGCTTTATTGTATTTACACTAAATTTGGTATGTGTCATCACAGTCATGACCTGAGGCACCATCTATTCTTTCGGCACAGTGCCACCTAGTGGTCTCAAGATACGAAAAAATTGCTTTTTTTTCATAAAACTAATGCAAACTTAGATCTTAAATCATGACAGTCATCACGTATGAATAATTTTTTGCCATGTTTGGCTTGACCCCGGTATCGCTGCTTGCAGCTATATTTAGGGGTCAAGCCCCGAAGGGGCGTAGAACCCTATTGTTATTGTTAGTTTTCTTATTATTATTATTATTATTATTATTATTATTATTATGTTTCCTCTTCCGCCATTGAAGTCAATGGCAGCCCATAGAACCGTACGTAGGAAAGTTATGAAATTTGGCACACATGTAGAGGACAGTCTCAGAAGTTACTATAGCAACATTGGTGTGTCTGACTCAAACCCTCTAGCGCCACCAACAGTCCAAATATCCACTTATGTTCATGCTCATAACTTCTGACCCGTGAGTCCTAGAAACTAAATTCTTGTTTCCTCTGAATCCTTTGCTCATGATGATTCAAATGCACACATTGATGACATTTGTGTCATGCAAATCTTTCCGCCATTTTGAATTTTCCGTAAAACCTACTTTTTCGAACTCCTCCTAGAGCGTTCGTCCGATTTGCATGTCCTTTGGTATATAGCATCTAGAGACACCCCAGACAAAAAGTTATCAAAAGCTTTTTGATAGACCAATGCGTTCTTGTATACCGTGACAACATACAAGGCGGCGAGCACGCCAAAACGGACGTAAGGCCGTATCTTCGCAAAACTTTATTGTATCGACACGAAACTTGGTATATGTCATTACAGTCATGACCTGAGGGTGTCTGCAACGTTTCGTCACAGCGCCACCTAGTGGTCACGAAATTCGAAAAATGCCTATTTTCGCTTATAACTACTTCAAACTTGAGTCTAAAATCATGAAGGTGGTCATGTTAGATTCCTTGAGGCATGCCGAGTCAAACGATGCCAAACGGTTTTCGGTCGGCCATTTTGGGTGTCGGCCATTTTGAATTTTCTCATTAAGTTCAGTATTTCACAAACAGAATGGCCTATCGCTACGAAATTTGGCATGGTTCATCAGTGACATGTTCTGAGCGCACCTATAAATCTTTAAGACAGCGCCACCTAGTGGTCAGGATATGTAAATAAATTGTTTAAAATCTTTATATCATTTGATTAAATTGCCACTATGACATAAGACTTCACTCTTTTGATTCCTTGGCTCATGCTGAGTCCGACTGTACCAAATATGTCTGAGTCAAACCTACTTCCTGTCGGCCATTTTGAATTATATTGAACACCTACTTTTTCGAACTCCTCCTAGAGCGCTCGTGTGATTGGCTTGATTTTTGGTATGCATCATCTAGAGACACTCTAGACAAAAAGTTATCAAAAGCTTTTCGGTAGACCTATCCGTTGTCGTATAACGCATCAAAGAATGCGAGGGCGAGCACGCCAAAATGTGTTTGAGCCTGTATCTTCGCAAAACTTTTGTGTATTAATATGAGACTTGGTATATGTCATAACAGCGATGACCTGAGGGTGCATGCACCATTTCGTCACACTGCCCCCTACTGGTCACGAGATATAAAAAATGTCTATTTTTGCTTATAACTACTGCAATCTTGAATGTAAAATTATGAGACTGGTCTTGTTAGATTTCGTGAGGCATGCCGAGTCAAACGATACCAAATGGTTTTTGGTCAGCCATTTTGTGTGTCGGGCATTTTGAATTTTTTCTTTAAGTTCAAGTATTTCAGAAACGCAATTGCGTATTGTTATGAAACTTGGTATGGTTCATCAGCAACATGTTCTGGGAGGACTTGTAAACTTTTCGGCGCCCCCTAGTGGTCAAGAGATTTGAAGCTATATCTCTGCATCTCTTTATCGTATTTACACCAAATTTGGTGGGTGTCATCACAATCAAGACCTGAGTCACAATTTATTGTTTGGTCAGTGCCCCCTAGTGGTCAAGTCATTTAAGGCTATTTCTCCGTATCGCTTTATCGTATTTACACTAAATTTGGTATGTGTCATCACAGTCATGACCTGAGGCACCATCTATTGTTTCGGCAGAGCGCCACCTAGTGGTCTCAAGATACAAAAAATTGCTATTTTTTTTCTAAAACTAATGCAAACTTAGATCTTAAATCATGACAGTCATCACGTATGAATCATTTTTTGCTATGTTCGGCTTGACCCCGGTATCGCTGCTTGCAGCTATATTTCAGTTTCTTGTTCTTCCGCCATTGAAGTCAATGGCAGCCCATAGAACCGTATGTAGGAAAGTTATGAAATTTGGCACACATGTAGAGGACAGTCTCAGAAGTTACTATAGCAACTTTGGTGTGTCTGACTCAAACCCTCTAGCGCCACCAACAGTCCAAAAATCCACTTATGTTCATGCTCATAACTTCTGACCCATCGGTCCTAGAAACTAAATTCTTGTTTCCTCTGAATCCTTGGCTCATGATGATTCAAATGCACACATTGATGTCATTTGTGTCATGCACATCTTTCCGCCATTTTGAATTTTCCGTAAAACCTACTTTTTCGAACTCCTCCTAGAGCGTTTGTCCGATTTGCATGTCCTTTGGTATCTAGCATCTAGAGACACCCCTGACAAAAAGTTATCAAAAGCTTTTTGATAGACCAATGCGTTCTCGTATACCGTGACAACATATACGGCGGCGAGCACGCCAAAACGGACGTGAGGCCGTATCTTCGCAACACTTTGGTGTATCGACACGAAAATTGGTATATGTCATTACAGTCATGACCAGAGGGTGCCTGCAACATTTCGTCACAGCGCCACCTAGTGGTCACGAGATTCAAAAAATGCCTATTTTTGCTTATAACTACTTCAAACTTGAGTCTAAAATCATGAAGTTGGTCTTGTTAGATTCCTTGAGGCATGCCGAGTCAAACGATATCAAACGGTTTTCGGTCGGCCATTTTGGGTGTCGGCCATTTTGAATTTTCCCATTAAGTTCAGTATTTCACAAACAGAATGGCGTATCGCTACGAAATTTGGCATGGTTCATCAGAGACATGTTCTGAGCGCACATATAAATCTTTAGGACGCCGCCACCTAGTGGTCAGGATATGTAAAGAAATTGTTTAAAATCTTTATTTCATTTGATTAAATTGCCACACTGACATGAGACTTCACTCTATTGATTCCTTGGCTCGTGCTGAGTCCTACTGTACCAAATATGTCTGAGTCAAACCTACTTCCTGTCGGCCATTTTGAATTATATTGAACACCTACTTTTTCGAACTCCTCCTAGAGCGCTCGTTTGATTGGCTTGATTTTTGGTAGGCATCATCTAGAGACACTCCAGATAAAAAGTTATCAAAAGCTTTTCGGTAGACCTATCCGTTGTCGTATAACGCATCAAAGAATGCGAGGGCGAGCACGCCAAAATGTGTTTGAGCCTGTATCTTCGCAAAACTTTTGTGTATTAATATGAGACTTGGTATATGTCATAACAGTGATGACCTGAGGGTGCATGTACCATTTCGTCACACTGCCCCCTACTGGTCACGATATATACAAAATGTCTATTTTTGCTTATAACTACTGCAAATTTGAATGTAAAATTATGAGACTGGTCTTGTTAGATTTCGTGAGACATGGCGATTCAAACTATACAAAATGGTTTTTGGTCGGCCATTTTGTGTGTCAGCCATTTTGAATTTTTCTTTAAGTTCAAGTATTTCAGAAACGCAATTGCGTATTGTTATGAAACTTGGTATGGTTCATCAGCAACATGTTCTGGGAGGACTTGTAAACTTTCCGGTGCCCCCTAGTGGTCAAGAGATTTGAAGCTATATCTCTGCATCTCTTTATCGTATTTACACTAAATTTGGTGTTTGTCATCACAATCAAGACCTGAGTCACAATTTATTTTTTGGTCAGAGCCCCCTAGTGGTCAAGTCATTTAAGGCTATATCTCTGCATCTCTTTATTGTATTTACACCAAATTTGGTGGGTGTCATCACAATCAAGACCTGAGTCACAATTTATTTTTTGGTCAGTGCCCCCTAGTGGTCAAGTCATTTAAAGGCTATATCTCTGCATCTCTTTATTGTATTTACACCAAATTTGGTGGGTGTCATCACAATCAAGACCTGAGTCACAATTTATTGTTTGGTCAGTGCCCCCTAGTGGTCAAGTCATTTAAGGCTATATCTCCGTATCGCTTTATTGTATTTACACTAAATTTGGTATGTGTCATCACAGTCATGACCTGAGGCACCATCTATTGTTTCGGCAAAGCGCCACCTAGTGGTCTCAAGATACAAAAAATGTTATTTTTTCATAAAACTAATGCAAACTTAGATCTTAAATCATGACAGTCATCACGTATGAATCATTTTTTGCCATGTTTGGCTTGACCCCGGTATCGCTGCTTGCAGCTATATTCTTATTATTTTTTTCCTTCAACCTCCTTCTTAAACTCATAATTAGCTCCCCCGCTTCTCTTCCAAAAAAAAAAACAATTCAGTCGGCTGCCCAGTCAGACTAACAATGACTAAGGCAGCGGCTATTTACACTAAGTCCAAGTAGTGTTAGATACTATTTACACTAAGTACAAAAAGTGATGATGCTTTTTACACTATTTACACAAGTGAAAATACCATATTTTCTCAGCGATAGATACTGCTTACACTATATGTGCAAATAGCTGTAGATGCAATTTACACTATCTAAAAATATAGAGATATTTCAATTTACACTAAGTGACAAATATCTGCATTTTCTCAGTGTTATGCTATTTACAGTAGGTGAAAATAAGTTTTATTTAATAAATAAAATTATTACATTTGCAATAAGTGTAAACAGTATCTTTTTTGGCAGATACTATTAGCACCTCAGTAGTATTTTTGCAGATTAACAGGATGCAATAATAACATATGTGTAACTAATTATTACAATTATTAAATGGATGCTATATATGTTATTGAGAGAAATAAATCCCTCCCTACACCAAGCCCTAACCCCAATAAATACTTTAATTCTTAATAAACACTCATAGGCACGTTATTTCCACCATTTTCTTTATTTTTATTAAAAATAAATGGCTTTTCGCTGTGATGTGATAGGAAAATGGAAAAGTGTGAGGTCAGCAAAAGGCGGATTCAAACCAGCAACATTGTGTCAAAAGCCAGTTCCGCACCGACTGCGCCACTGAAGCCATGGATTCCAGTATGTCTTCTTGTAAACTTTAGTGCTCCAACCAGACATTGGTGGGCGGAGCTAGTGTAAATAGCTTTTGCCAACAAGGGACACTATTTACACTTAGTGTAAAAAGACATTCCATAGTGAATAATCTCATCTATGTGACACACACACCACATACTCCTCCATTTTTATGCTGCAGTGCTTGCCATTATTAGTTATGGCTTGTATACTGTATGTGGAGGGTAAAAGTCAAGGGTTATTAAGTAGGAAAGTACAGCATCAGGCCAAACGCACAGGAAAACAGGCATGTAAGTCGTTCTCAAAGTCAAGCTATAGCCTACCTAATCGCCTCTTAACATGGTTTCTCATATTCTGAGCTAAATGAGGAATCTCTGGACCTCCGTGTTGGCTATTAGATATCCCATTTACTTTGTACATGCTCAGTTAATCTGCTCTAATGAATTCTGCCACCCGAAGCCAGATCCAGATGACTTAAAAATTATTACTATTTCCTCAGACATGCTTTGCTCATTTGAGCCTTGGTCCGGCTGGCTTAAAAAAACAGCTTGTCACAGTAAGATACTAATAATTAAGGGTTTAAGATGATTAGTTTATCTTCATGCACTTACCACCTCTTGTTCGCTGTAGCAAAACTTAATAAGCTTTAAACAGTGCTCCCGAACTTACGAAGAAATTAAAAAAATAACAAATTAAAGCCCAAAGAAAAGTGCTACCAGTAGACAATTAGTTGTTTTTAACAAAACACTTTTTGTGTTAATTAAATAGAAAATGCAAATAAGCATAATAATCATTTTGACAGCAGTAATTCTGCAGCATTCACATATCAGCATACTACATTATGTAAAAAAGTTGAAGTTGTCCTGTCTATCAAGTTGTCGCACAGATAATTAAATTGGTATTAACTGTGGTGTGGGCAATATCAGTTTGCACTGCAGTGGAGAAGATATGGGTTACAAGGAGTGACGTTTTAATATATCTTGGTGACTTACTGTAGACCCTGTCATATTTACTGTAAGATTTAACGGTCAGGATGAAATTGACATAATCAAAATATATTTCAAAAAGGTCAAGTAAGCACATGCTACATTTAGTAAACAACGTATGCGTGTGTGGGGGGGGAGAGAGAGAGAGAGAGAGAGAGAGAGAGAGAGAGAGAGAGAGAGAGAGAGAGAGAGAGAGAGAGAGAGAGAGAGAGAGAGAGAGAGAGAGAATGTTAGGCACATTCAAACCTTGTGGCAACACCGCTGGAGGCGTCACAAGCAGAAATTACATTGATGAAAATTTCTGACATCATGACAATACAAATGAGCATGTTGCCCCAAAATCTGTGCACACTAAATAAATCATTTAAGTAAATAGGTGGTTTTGCAATTAGGCACAAAGCCCACCCCTATTTAGCAACAAAACAGAAAACTGATGTTATTTGATATAAATAAGCAATTTAAGCATCAGTGTTTTCGTCTGCCAGTGCCACAGGCTAAACAAGATTAGCATGCTAATCATTTGAATGATAATGTGATGATGCCCTCAGCGGTCTGAATAAATTGTGAGACATACTCACATAAGAGCATTCTTATCACTGTAGAAAACATGAGCAATTGTGTTTTAGTTCTATTATAAAAAAACTGAAAAATAAAGTATGGCTATTCGAACAAGTAAACTGGCATGCAACTATGTTTGAATTACTTTTTCTTACCTTACTTTAGTGAGTTAGTGTATTGCATCTTTAAGAGTGAACATATTGGGATTTTTTTTTACTAATAAAATGCATGCAGTTTAATATGATAAGATGAATCTTTTGACGCTGGGTCTTTCTTTTTTAGGTACTCATCATCAGAAAAAAAAATATTTTCACATGAGTGACATGAGTTTCTATGGATTCTTTGTTCGCAAAGAGTATAATAAATCGATTTAAAAAATAAAAATACAGCGGTTATCGAATGCATAGATTAACCTATCAAAATAAATTTTATTCCTACATGATAATTTATTATTTATTATTTATTATTAAAAAGACAGAAAACAATCATTTATATGGTACTAATGAAAAGGCGATCCGCTTACACAAAGCGACCAATCATTTTCTCTGTTACAGATGACGCTCAATCGCTCATCCAATCAAAAAGCTCTATGTTCAAAATGCGGAAATACCGAACGCAAACGTAAACATAATGCTTTCACAGAAATCGTTCGGTGATGCACATGGATATGGTTAAATCACGAAACGTATTATATATTATATTATAAAACAAATTACCTCACTATTTGACAGAGACTAACACATGCGTCTTCCAGAGTTGTTTGCCGATGATTCGCAACATTGAATATGTATAGTGGACTACTCCCGCCGGGTCTCACTGAGGCTGATTTAAGCTCTGAAGATGATGGTGATGTTACAGCAGGAAACAGACCAGCAGAGACAGAAACAAACGAGCACCTTTCACGTCAGTCAAGCACAGAGACACGTCCATCATGTGTACAGCTTGAAAGTAACGTTAATAGGACTACTGATTTGCAAACGGATGCATTGTGTGATGATGATTGTCCTCCTGGAGTCTCCCTGGACAAATGGCAAGTACGTCCACTGAAGGGAGTTATGAATGTAAAGTGTTATATTGTTGTCAGAATATGACAGATCATGTAATGATTTATGAATTGTTGGTGGAAAATGCCTGACATTGTGGTCGTATTTAGCAGCAGGTAGTTTGACAGACTACTGAAAGGCTTATATAAACAAAGCAAGTTGCTAAAACAAGTGATAAAATCAAAATGTCGATGGTACTTTTTTGATAGCTTTTTATTGTTACAGAGATTCAAAGAGCTTCAGAGAGCAAAAGCTGATCAGAGAGTGAAGCAACCACAAACAAAACGACTAAGAAAAAGACGCCACAAAAAACGTGAGCATGACTTTTGGATGCAGCTTTCTTACAGTATTACATGTCTGTTTTCATCTTCACAGAGATACTTTATTACACAGAGATAATAATACTGAGTAGTATCTTCCATGCAGAGGTCTACATTCCACATACAGCTGTGTTAAACCGTTACATGGGAAATGTAAAAAAATGCTTTGGTATAATTTACATGTAGTTTTACTTTTTGAGATGAGAAGGACTGTCTTTTTTAATGTATGTTAAATACAGTTTTAAATGCACTGAATTACATGAAATTAAGTTTTTATTCTGTACCTTAAACAGGTGGGACTCAAACACAAAACGATGATACAGAGCAGAAAAGGTACTTGGTTTTGGTTCACTGCAAGACAGTTCATTTACAAATAGACCACTCACAAGGTCTATGAGATACTCTTGCACAAACATTTCTCAGATTTGAAGGGATAGTTCAGCCAAAAATGAAAATACCCCATAATTTACTCACTCTCAAGCCATCCTCGATGTATATGATTTTCTTTTTCAGACAAACACAATTGACATTATATTAGAAAATGTCTTGGCTGTTCCAAGCTTTATAATGGTAGTAAATGGTGCTTTTGATTTGAAGCCTAAAAACGTGCATCCATAGTAACTCACTTGGCTCCAGTGGGTTAACAAAGGTCTTCTAAGGGCAATTGATATGATTTTGTAAGACAAATTTCAATATATCCAAAATAACTAGGTTCCGATAACGACCTGTGCACTTTCACAAAAGTTTCCAACATATAACGTAGCCTCTCGTCTCTCTTGTCTCTTCTACGGTACGTCTCGTATGCAACGTCATACGCTAGAAATGCACTCGCTCATGAACGCACGTTGGTCATTACCGGAAGCTAGTTATTTTAGTTTGTCAAGTCAAAACCAAAGAACCGTTTACTACCATAACAGAGTTATTATGATAATGTCGGTCTTGTCCACATCACCAATCCCAGGAAGTAAAATGTTGCCTACAACCCATGTTTGTTGTAGTCCAAGAACAGAGATTTATGTTGGAGATGATAACTTGCGTCATTGTTTACTTTGGGGTATGTACTTTTTGCATATTGTTAACATGTACTAACACACATTTACACACCAAAGGAAATGTAAAATCGTGAATTGGACAATAGGTGTCTTTTAATTTTGTCTGAATTAGCCCTTTAAGTTATCTTCTACCATTCTAGTTCTATCATACATCACCTTACACTTTGTTAAAGCATGTCTCATTCTAGCACCAATTTTTTTTTACACTTGTAGAACATGTGATATGCAGAGAAGTAATGAAATCTCAGAAAGTTTTTTTTTTTGACATTCTTTTAGCAAATAATAATAAACATCAATGCTTCTCGCTCTTTGTCTTTGCACAGAAAGTTGGAGGAGAAGGAGGAAAACTGGAAGGAGCTCACACAGTATTTTGGCATGAAGGATAAATTCGAGCCTCCTCCTTGCAACAGGCCTCCTCCCAAGGTAACAATGATTTCCACCATATTCCTCTGCCACTCTGTGGGTGTCCTAATTCCACTGAAAAATAATACCCCTCTGCTTCTCTCTGTTTCGTGCCTGCTGTATGTCTAACTCATAATTGTTTCCTCTATCAAACGTGAAAGACAGCACGAGGAGGCGTCTTTTCTTCCACATGACACTGAGGATAACAGAATAGATGGTATTATATTTAATGATGAGATTACCTTAATCTTGACATGAGGATGTGGTTGCACTGTCTGTTCTGGCTGGTGTTTAATATTTCTTATATGAGGTGGATTTCTTCATTGCAAAATTTCTTTGGTGAAAGCCACGGCACAATAGAGCGAGGAGCTCTTTCTAATGTTGTAATGTAGTGATAGGGAGTCTGATGCTTACAAATGAAATACACCGGCAAGTTGAATGAAATATACCTGGCATATGACAGGTCTGATTTTTCCCACTCGCAAACTGAATGGCATCACATGTTATTGAAAAACATAAACAATAAACACCTTTAGCTGTTTTCAGGGATCAGCTTTTAGTGTCACCCACTCTTTCTGCACATTCAACATGAAATATTCTCCTCTTTGAGTTTCATGTTTTATTTGCTAATAATAATAATAATAATAGTAAGTATTTTTTATTTTTAGCGCCTTTTAACAATCTCAAGGACGCTTTACAAAGATGTGATATACATTCATACAGAATCAAAGAAGAATAGAAAACATCATTATACGTAGACAAAAAAACATAGACATAAACCATAGAAAAGGAAACAACACATTTGCAGTATAACTGCTCTTTTTTAAGATATTTTCTGGATCGGATATGTCACAAAAGTGTACCTTATTTTAGAGAGCTCAGTCAGGTTACTGTATTATTATTGATGGATTGTTTGCTTATAAGGGTCAAAAAGTCTTTGTTGAAAACAATGCATTTAAAGACATTTTTTTCCAATCTACTGGCATTAGATTCAAGGTGTACAGGTTTAAAGTGACCTTGATACTGTACAGTTTGACTTTGCATGTGGTTTTAAATCAAATGATTGCAGAAGTATAATTTGCTAGTTTATTTTTTATATTGCAAGTTTATTGCAAGTTAATTTTTTATTTGAATTCATATGATGTATATTTTAAGACATACAGTTTTTACTAAAAAGCAGAATGGTCCATCCCTAAATGCGACTTATTAGGGCAAAAGCAGATTGTTTTAAAACGTATGATTGAGATCATAAAAAGTCACATAAATTAGCCACCAATTAGCTAAAACTTTAAATCGTTACCTTTGGCAATAAGATTTTTTTTGTGCCTTACATTGAGGGTGAGCAGTCGCAGGGGCATGCAGTGGGTTGCCCACTTTAGCAAAACCAAATAACTGAAAATAATTTGATGGGTTTTTTTAGGTTTAAATCAGTACTTTTAAAATCAGTAAATATTTATATCAACATGAGAGCCATAGTGTATATGTATATAGAGTGAATGAAGAATAATTGGAGAAAGCTGACTTTGTTTTACATTCGTTTATAATGTCATTTATTCATCCAGAAATTCTCCTAATTAAATTTTCTATAAATAAGTCTGTGTAAAGCTTTGTAAATTGATCAAATTCATTTGTAACTTCAAGCCATGTTTGCACTAATGCATATTACTTATCATTTGGTGCATTAACTGAAAACATTTTGTGCAGTTATTTTTTAATTTATAATTTGTCGTGTTAGCAGAATGTTAGCAAGTGTAATTAGTTTTAAATAGAAAAAATGCTGCTAATTCAATTTTTCATATCTTTTAATGCTAAGCTCAAATAATTTTGCATTAGTTAGGTAAAATATGAGGTTATTGAGTTTAAATATTGTTTGATATACATCTTTGGTAGTCCTAATTTATACAGTTCTCTCCATGTTCTCTTCATTTGACTTTCAAAGGCAATTTCTTTATTGGATAAAACATTACAAAAAAGCATATAGCCTGAAAGCAAATTTTATTAAAGTTTTGCCGATTGAAACCTTCCTCTGGTTGACTTCTGTAATGTTTATGTGACTGTTTTTGAAATCACAGTATGGAATATACATTAGCTCCTCAAAATAAAGGACACAAGGTTGTTCTTGAATATTTTGCACATCCGCCATCGACATAATCCGGCCATTTACTACTGTTCTTCATGATTTATTTACTGTTGGGTTCATGGTTTTGTTTTGGGATTTGCCTTGTGAAGATCAGAGAAACAAAACTCAGAGCTTTGCTGCTTCTGATGGAAAAATCTAATTAAAGACCAACATGTATGTTTGGTAACCTCCTGAAGATTTTTTTGCCTAATATTTAATCAACCAACGATTTTCATTTATGAGAGAAAATCTACATATTTGTTGTAATAGCAATCATATTAAAAAGAATAGCCAAAGGCGTTCTTGAGTTACTCTTTGATTTCTTCCTTCAATTTCTATTTGAAATCACTTCATTTTATTCCTGTCTCTTCTCATCTTCAGTCAGGCCTGGAAAAAAGCATAGAGAGTGCCATCGCTGAAGGGGACTATGGGACGGCGGAAGAACTGAGTGACAGACTTGCTACTCGAGAGGTATGTTGCCCAGATAAGCCATCTCGGGGGGCGCTTCAACTGTGACAAATTGAGCTAAGGGGTCTGTGGCCATATTGCCTGCAAAGACACAGAGGCTACAAACACACAAATGTGCACGCACGCACACACACGCTCGTGCGTGATTCAACTTGGGCAGAAAGTCTTGCTACCCTTTTACACTAAAGTTAATGGAAAGCCCTCCCCCAGTTTGAAGTGCGGCAGTGTCTATAGAACTTTTGGTTCTGCCTTTTAATGAAGGCTACAATGCTTTCAAGCCATGCGCTAAAACATTTTCAAGGTGGTAGTTTGCACCTTTGAAGTGAGTTCGTACCTAAATACAGCACCTGCAGTTTTAAAGCGGCACATTTTAGGAGTGCACGTAGGATCAAGCGTTTCGTAGCTAATTTGGCAGAAAATGTAACATTCGCAGAGCTGTAATTGCAGGTAAAAAGACATTCGACTTTTCTGAAGTTGGGGCAATCATAGCGGACAATATTTTTAAGCCTTGCAAGTTTGATTCAATAGAATCAGAAATGCATTCGGCTAAATTCGCACCTAGCCTTTGATTTCAGCATTACTGCATGGAATTGATGTTCACTGTCAACTTTAAACAGTTTAGCGTAAAAAGGTTTGAACATGTAATGCTAGTTTCCTTTACATACTGTACACATCTGTGACTTTAGGCGTATTAAAAAAGCTGTTTAGAAAGAAAACAGGGTTCTTGTAACTTTCGCAGGACATAGTAGGAAAAGACTTTAATTCTGCAAAGTTATTATTTTTATTTGTTGCTTGCATGCTTTATTTGTTATTGGGCGAGTAAATAAAAAGTGTCACTCGACACACAAAAACAAACCAGCTTTACTTTATCATTAAGTTGTGTGTTAAAGTACATTGCACAAAGCATCTATTAATAGCTGTATATTTACGTTTACTAAATAATTTCTAGGTCCCACTCTATAAATCCTTTTTATGAAAATAATTTCTTTTTACAGTTTATTGCCATGCTACACCCGAATCTATTCCTGGTTGTGGTTGTTTGTTTTAAATTGCATTTTTAGCTAAACACTTCATACAATAATTAATTTTCTATTAATTTTATAGCATATTATGGATAAAATGCTCTCGGGTCATGCTTAGTAGAGCACTCTCATCCAAACATCTAATTGGGTGAAGCGGGATTAATCTTGTTAACCTCAAATATTAGTTTCCTTCATAATCAATTACAGTTTATGCTTCCTCTGGGGTAAATGCGAAAATGACACTATTTATTACCAGTTAATGAAATCATATTGTGTTGATGTTGGTTTAAATCGGTTCAAAGTAAGGTGATAATCATTTTCCTAACAAGCACAGTGTCATGGGAACAAGCATTAAATAGCTCAGTAATGCTAACAACAGGCCCTTGGTTTAGGTAATTTTCTTAGCGTCTTTGCAGAGGTAATCCATACAGATGCCACTTACGCTCATCTCTGCTGTATCTCTATGGTTTATCCGTTTCTTTACTAGATCGACTGAGACGTAATGGTTTCTTTGGCAACCGTATTCAGAAACGTTTCATCTTTACATGAGCTTCATTTTGTTTCTGTATGGCTATATCATCCTCTGCCTTTGTTCTTTTGTTTTGTTCAGAGTGACAGATTGAAGCATGAGTTTATCTTGACTTCAAAAAGCTGCCAAAGAATTTCAGAGATGCCACAATTTTATTGAAAAGTCTGTTGCATGTTTAAATTAACAGAACGGAAATTTTTAAGGCTAATCTGTTTTATCAAATAACATTGGTATTTGAATTACTGCAGGCAAAATTATTACTTTATGGTTTGCAGGTGAAAACAAAACAGCTAAATTGTATCGTGTTCCTTTGTGATTGACAAACCAGGAATATGCCTAAGTTTCTTAGAGCATCGGTGGATTTCAGTAGACTCAGCCGAGTCTAAAAATCACTCGCTCAGACAGACAGAAGTCACAACATTGACAATTGCAATCATTACCTGCTCTATTTGTGCTCTACTAAATTACTCATTTCATCAGTTAATGTGGATTTATCATCTGCTGGACCAGACATCTACTCTACACTGGCAGAAAAAATAGTCCCGAGCTGTCACTGGGGCGGTACTCTTTCAAAAAGTAGGGGAGAGTGGGGACGAAAGTACTATTTATCAGAAAAACATAATTTTAAAAGAAAATGTTATAGACAGAGATATATTTTTGCTGTGGTCATTAACTCACACGTGTGGTATATCAATACCAGGTGTAATTTTAAACTAATATAAAATGACTTCAGTATATTCACTTTGAACATAAGTAGTGAATTGTTACTTTCGACAAAAGTAACACACAGGTGTGTCTAAAGTAACACAACAAAACAAGATAGATTTTTGAGTTACACTTGTTTTTAGTAAATATACATGACTGTGACCTTGTTAATATGTAACTGCAAACATATTTTGTAATTTATCTTTGTAAAAATAATGAAATTACTTTTTCATTTAAATTTCGGTTTTATCAAATGTTTCAAAAGCAACCAACAGCGCAAACTTAAATTAATGAGAATAAAATATTTTCAACAGTATGAACACTATGAAAATGAAATTAAATCAAATTAAAATAGACTAATGCCGAGTTCAGACTGCATGATTTTAGCAGCGGGACAAAGTTATTGGCGATTCTTCTTACGGTAAAGTCATGCAGTATGAAAACCCCTGTCG
This sequence comes from Misgurnus anguillicaudatus, assembly GCF_027580225.2. NCBI lineage: Eukaryota > Metazoa > Chordata > Actinopteri > Cypriniformes > Cobitidae > Misgurnus > Misgurnus anguillicaudatus. The sequence goes on along the minus strand of NC_073347.2, from coordinate 16,607,511 downwards.
CCAAAACATCATGCAGTCTGAAACAGCAGCGACTGAACGCTACCCAGATAATCACGCAGTGTGAAACCACAGGTGACCCGACTAGTTTGAAAATCATGCAGTCTGAACTCGGCATAAAAAGACAGTATCTCCTCACATTTAAACCTGATTTACTTTTATTTTAAAAACCTCTTATAAAACACGTTATTAGAAAAACATGACTGCTTTAGGAATTTACTTATCATGGTTGAAAACACCTTTCTGGATCTACACGCTGAAAAGGGTGAGCAAATAACGCGATATTTGTCAGCTCTGTGCAGGGTTTACATGCTAAAGATGCTGTCATAGTTTGGGATGTAAATGTTATCAGTCCTCTGAGAAAATCGCTTTGTTACTTTGGTCCCGGGTTACTTTTGCCCCGCTTCTCCCCTACAAATTGCACCTAAAGAGTTCATATTAGGACCTCACATTTTGTACCTATGAGTGCATATTAGTACCTGGGACGTTTTGGTACCACATGTATACTTTTCTTGCACATTTTAGCACTTTAAGTGTACTCACGCCCCAGCTTGGGACCGTTTTTGACCATTTTTGTTTTTGACAGTGTACATTGATTAATTTTGCCTCAGAGAGAGGTGTAGATATGAAAAGCTCTCTTTGAAGATGCCAATATAAGAAGATAATGGCATGTTTTTAAGATTTTGTAATGTAGAGGTGCATATAAGCCATGATAGTATATAACATTTAAGGGGTTTCTCTTGATTTAAGTTTATGAGTTTGACCATTTATTATTGTAGCCGTAAACAACACCTTTCCATATCCAGAATAATGATAGTTTATTCTATATACTATTATATATTTATTTTATATTATACATTTTTTTGCTTTTGCCGCTTTTATTTAGAGAACAGGAAAGACGGGAAATTAGGAAAGACGAGGATCTGGAAAGTCACATGCCAAATTTGAACTTGCATTCCCAATTTAGCACCAGAAACTCTAACTGCTAAGCCACCTCTTTTTCTTTGGTTTTAAAAGATGCCATCACCCCACAACCTACTGTCATACCACTCCATTACCTTTAATCTTGAAGCAAACTACGGTGGAATATGTTGCCCCATATCTAGGGCAATTTTATGCCATAATTTCTAATCCGGCTAGCATTCATTGTCACAGGGCTCTGTGGGATCACAGCATCTGCCCAGGATAAATGTTGTTGTAGACACAGCTGTTTGAAATAATGTTACAAACAACTAGTCAATAATCCCATCTGTGGCAAGCCTCAATTTCAAGGTTCTAATGATATTTGTGTCTACTGATATATGCAACATTATACATTCTGTAATATGTTTGCGTACTAATACAGCGTTAAATTAAAGTGTTTAGAAGTCAAGGAGACTAAAAGGTCTGCAAACTCTTTCTTTGTAATTTCTTTTGCCATATTTGGTGGTGTCTTCTTTCACTTTACTTCTCAACTCAAAAGTGTTGCCGTTGGAGATGCCAGTGTCCTTTTTTAAAACGTTTAAATATCGAGTTATTGGTTGCTTTTCTGCTTAGCTTTTTAATCAAATGATAATGTAATAATTTTCTTTTAATCTGCAAATTCAAGCAATTTGTTAAAACCTTCTTTGAAGTTGTTCTAAAATGTGTGTTAACCATGGGCTTTCATCTTTAAGCATTTGAAACACAAATTTGATAGCATTTGATAGTAATAGCTTCTTTGAGATTTTCCTTTCATGAAAGTGTTGCTCACTTATTTGTAGGTTTTAAATTATTGGGCTGTGTACAAGATAAAGTTTTTACAAATATAAGTAAATCCCATAGCAAATATTAACAGTTTTCACTGTATATCATGTAACAAAAAACATACCGTACTGTTACCACTTTAAAATCTTTAATGCTAGAAATGTTAAACAAGGTAAATTGATGAGATAAAAACACACATACTTTAGTGAAGGTGCACGTATACATTCATTCATGTGACTGCAACAATTCAATATACTGTACATTGAATAAGATTGTCCCATTTGAAGAACAGCAATTGGAAAATGTATTGTTTATATTGCATAACATTCAGTTTCAGATTTTTTTTTGTTTTGACACTTTAAAGAGCTTTTGTCTGTAAAGAATAAATGGCTAGTGTCAACTTAAGCACTTTTATTTTAGCCTTATAAGCATATTTAATAACTGGAGCTGCACTTTCTCAGTGGTAAAGCAAGTGAGCAGTGCTAAACAAAAGACTGTCACACTTTATTAAATCCTACACTTTCTCTCTGCCCTGATCACAAACATTCGCTCCGCATTTCCACTTCAAAACGCATACTTTTTCGTCTCGAGCGGTGGGTGGTACTGCATCATTACACGTTTTTGGGAGTCAGACAATATGAGCATGATTAAAAGAGAGCCGTTGTCTAAAAAAAGTTTAAGTCAAATATGCTTTTTAGAAATGAAGCAACTATGTGCGGTGGGGCTTGGGAGTTTGGGCGCCCTTGGTGGATGTGAGCAGGGAAGGCTATACAAAGTAATCTATAATGTTTCTTCTTTTAATATTTAAACCGCACAACCAGGTTCTATTTAATTTGCCATAATGGAACTTTAAATGGGTTTTGGTTTTGCGGCCATATACAACGAGAAGAGTATTTTTGGCAGTAGGAACACAATATGGTTTTGGTGTACATGGATTAAAAAGTGCTCAATGTCTACAGTTAAATATACTGCTGGATCTTTATTGTTTTGAACCTCCTACTTTTGTACCAGAGGACTTGGACATCTTATTCTGACACATGGCTTCATGGCTATCAAATACCAACAGATAAAAAGTCAAAACCAGACTTGCTCTGCTAGGAATCTTATAATAGGTAATGGTAAAATCTTTCATCAAGACATTGCTTCAAAATAAACATCAAAGTAAATAAAAAATGGGTCCCTGACACAAAATCAAGGTCCTGCCATAGCCATAGCAGTTCCCTGACCTGAAGAAATTCTGTATGGATGAATATTCTAAGATCACATGAATTCTTCAACCTCATCAGACATTATAAAAAAGACTCTTGAGCTGGTATCATTGCAAATGGGGGTACCAAAGAGGATTAAATCAAAGGTGCCCATATTTATGTCCAGTGATTATTAGAGAAAATGATTTATTTTGTAATGTAATTTTCCCCTTCACTTGAAACATTATATTTTTGGGATTTTTTTTATTAAAGCTTAAAAGAAGAAACATTAAAGATTAATTTTTTTTCGCTTTCTTCGCTCATATTTACCAAGGGTGCCCAAACTTTCGAGCCCCACTGTAGATGTAGTACACAGGGGTAGATACTTTTTCTTTTACGTCAGTCCAAGATAAGGCATTAAATTTGGCCTTATAAATGGTAAGGATTTAAGATAAGGCCCATTAAACGTGTTGCATTACTGTTTCCTCATCCATGCTAATTTTCCACCAATCAGCTGGGGTTCTGTCATAATATGTGTTTGAAATAAAGTGTGTCTCAGTAACTAAGTGAAAAGATAGCTCTAATCACATGTTGTTACCTGTTCTCTCAAAGTTTCCCTGTGTGTTCTTTACAATGGTGTAAGAGCCATTATTGTAGTTAGGTCAGATGCTGGACACTAATCCAATTAAATTGCACTAGTTTGGCAGCTTTTAAGCAGCGAGACGTGTAAGTTACGGCTTATGCCTTATGGCATAATCGTAATGTATCTTTTTGTTTTCTCATCCAATTATTATTGTCTTTTTTCATTATTTGAAAAACAGGCTGTTATGGCTTATTATGGCATTAAGCATATTGCATATTTTTCACCCAATTATCAATTGTTTTTATTTCCTAAAATTAGCTTGATTAGTTATTTTTTATCCTCGCAGTCCTGTTCTTTTTTAGGAAGGACATCCAATCTGTAGAGTTGCTCTGTGCGGGCCCCTCTGGCAACAGGAAAACTGTGACGCAAAACTCTCCCCTTTGTTCCTTGTTCATCAGCATTAGCAATTTATCACAGAATGAACTTTTATTATATCTTCAGATGATTCAAATTTTTGCCCATTAATTTTGAAATGGGTACTAAGCTTTTATCAAATGCTGGGGAATCTCATTTGGATTATTGTATTTCATTAATTACTTGATAGACAAAGCATACTTTTCAATGTAGATTTTTTGTGTGCTCTTTAATTAATTAGCATGTTTTCTCTTTTAATTAAAACCATTTTTTTCCAAATTAAAGCCCACAGCAAAACACATATATAATTTGTTTGTAATTAGCCCTTAATTGGTGGTAGTGGAAGCTTAGCACCCTCGTTTTCTTTTTCCTGATTGCCATTTTATTGCCAGTCAGTCATTAATTAAACTGTTTTTCTAATTAGCTCATAAAACTGTTGATGGCACATTATTGTAAGTGCGAGTTCAAAGCTTGCTAATAAGCCTTGCCTGCTCAGAAGAGGGAAGATAATGAAATGTGCAAAAAGCCGTCGAACTTTTCGACTTTTTTCCACTCCCTTGTTCCCTGAAGATGACAGTCTTATGTATCTGGAATCAGATTATTGAGGGCTAAAACACAGTAAAGCGCATTATACGCAGAGCTTCTCCAACTAGATCCCCCTCAGAGAGGCTGCCTCTCTCTCTGTGTCTTGTAATGCTGTTTGTCAAGTTGGTGGCAAGATTACGGAAACTCCTTGTCTTATTTTCCCCCACCACCCCCTTGAGACTGATAAGCTATGTTAACTGGATCTTTTACTGTATACAAGGATATCAAGTGTAGGACTCTCGATATGTTACTTTTGTCAGAGGATTTTGTCTTCTTTACTTTCATTTAGATGACACAGAGTATTGTCACAGGAGCGTGGCCTGTTTAGTTTTTTTTCAAGAAATGCAATAGTGTTAATAAGATTTCCCTAAATATTGTTATATATGAAGAGTTTGGTTCCAAAACGCAATAAATCCATTTTTACTAATTTCGGTAAAAACGTGTTTTTTTCTATGCCAGAAAAGTGACGAGATGAAAACCACTATTTTTTGTTACAAACTTTCACATAGCATCTTTAGGTTATAAAAACATAAAAAATTCAAATCCATAATTTGATTTGATTTTCAAATATTTATTATAAAAACTGATTATTTATTTTTTTAAGTTTTTTTTTTCAAAATGCTATTGAATCAATATATAAATGTGCATTCATCTTTGTCATGTTGTATTCATTTAGTTGACTAGTGGTATACACTGATAAAAAACATTAATAGCATTCATCAAAACACTTACTTTGTGAAATTAAGAACACTGTCATTGCTGTGGTCATCCTTGGGACGTCATCGCTGAACTTTTATCACAGCGATCAGCTGTAAAAGTTTTGGTCCTGCTTGATTTTCATTGACTTCAAGTAAAATAATGGAAAGTTTTTTATAAGATCCCCTGGGGTCAATGTGTTAGCATGACAGAAGCTTGATGCAGTCGGGAGATCAAGCAACAGCCGATGTTTTTCTGTCTCCCGAGTCCCTCTCGTGTAAATTATTTCAGAAAACCACCACAGGTTTATCAATGCCATCAAAGTATTATTTTGTTTGTTGATCATATAGTACAAAGTAGATAAGGAAAAATAGGATTCCTTGTGTATTCAATGCGCCGCCATTTTTGTTTACAATCTGTTGAATGGTGCGCTGTGTGTTATTGACCGATTTATTGCATTCTGCAGAGGAGGAGGACTGGCGTTTATCGTGTTTTGGGAAAAAGGGAGAAAAGATGACAGAATAACACAGCAGATATAGGATTTGCGGAAAATGAAGAATTTACTTTTTAATGCTGACCAGATTCAATACTGATTTTGCAGTAACTCGTTTTTTTTAAGCCGTTTATCGCTTTTTGGAACCAAACTCTTCAGGAGTTAAAATATACATATTTTATAACTTATAAAATGTATAAAATTGTATAACTATAGCCGTTTCTCAATATGCGTTATTGTCTGTACTTGTGTTCTTGTGGACTTGTGAAACGTCATCAGTCGCGGACCAAGTACTGTTCCAAATCAAAGTTCGCATCAAGCCCAAGTTCACATAAAATCCCCGGATGTGTTCTTGATCCGCCCATTTTATCGAGGATGCATCAGAGGAGACTTGTGTGGACTTATGTTGCGTACTTGGTATTGAGAAACGGCTCATGTCTCAAATAACATAAATATCCCAAGTGACAGTAGATAAAATCTGTCTAATATCTTCATTTTAACAGGAGAACAGACCAAAAGTATTGATTAGTCATCTTGCCCTACAGACATTTTTCTCCAATCATATACCAAATCACAAGCAAGTGTACATATCCAGCACGGGCAGTTTTTATATCCAAAAAGGGATAACCATATGCAATCAGCGTTAATCTGATACTCATTGAAGTCTTACATGAACTTGTTTTTCGGATTTACTTAGGCCTGTTATTTAGCCATGTAGGCACATAAATGTTGTGAAGCAGCTTCTGGATAGGATTAACCAGACAAAGTCTAACTAGCATTGTTTATCCACATCTCATTTTACAGAAAGGTACATTTATTAAAGGATTTGTCTAAGCATTATTTGTTTGAGAGTGAACGTTGTCTAACAGCTGATACATTAGCCAAAATCCACTTTAGGAGTTTCTCCTTGCAATATTTTATCTGTCAATAATAAGATTTTGTTTTTAGGTGACAGTGGGCATTAGCCTTCTTCAACATATAAATCACAAAATGATTCTTATAGCATTCAATTCAGCTGAAAATTTATCGCAAAAATATTTTAAAATCAAAATCACATTTTGTAAAAAAAAAAAGAATGCTAACACTTTATAATAAGGTTATAGTTGTTAAAGTCGCCATGAAACGGAAGGTTCAATTGGGGCTGGGTTTGAATTTTTCCATCGAGATCTGATTGGATCATTTGAAGTTGGGTCGTGTTGCTAATTGCTAATCGCAGCGATATTCTCCCGGACCCCGCCCACCTGCCATACATTATGACCGGAAGTAAAGAGAGATCATTTTTAGGAGGGGATGAGATTTGCATTTTTGATTAAAGATTATGAGGGCACATGAATTTTTAAAAATGAATGAAGCTCACAGATAAATCATTTGTAAAAAATACAAATGATTTATATTACAAAACAAATTACAGTTTTTTATTTTACTTTTTATTGCGACTTTAACAATAGTAAATACATAGCTAACACAAACTAACAAAGACCAATAAAGTTGTCTACATTTATTATTATCTTTATTAATGTTAGTTATTATACTAATGTTAACAAATACAACCTTATTGTAAAGTGTTACTGAAAGGGTTTGGGTTATTAAACATGGTTCTGGTCTAAAACCTGATGTCCTACATCTAAAGCACTGTTGACTTAACCCACCTAGTGGCCCCACAGTGTAGCTACAGGACTGAGCTGAATATATTCATCCCTCACACACCTTTGAAAGGTCACATCATTAATGGTGCTAAATGAACCCAGCACTGAATAAGACTTTCTGAGGATGGGTGTAAATGCCACACAATGCCTCTAAAGAGGAGAAAACGACAATAAAAATTCACTGAACGAGAATTTCTTTCAGAAATATGGCAAGGTTTAGTGTGACTACCTAGAACAAAGAGCACGAGAGCTTTGTGTGTGTGTTAGCCCCCAACCCACCATTTTTATTTATTTATTTATTTATTTGCTTTCAGATTGTGATTTTTTTTGTTTTGTTATTCCTGCATTTTCAGCCTCTGCATGCATTTGATGTGAAAGGATTTGGCTTTAAGTCATGAGCGTGGAGGGGGCCAAAGATGAAAAAGGGTGAAAAATCCTGAAAAGTGGATCAGAAAAGTAAATGAAAAATAATGTCATATTACGGAATATATAAGAGGCTAATTTGTGCCGACTTTTTGCTAATTTTGCTCTTGCTGCAGACAGAAGTGCTGTCACCTGCTTTGCGCTACTCTGATGACTGTGCCAGTGATCCATGAAATAAGCTGCCGCCGGCTTTGTTCTGATAAGAATGAACAAATCTGCACAATGTACTGCTCTCCGAATCTCATTTTCATACTTGCATGCAGGCTAAAAGAAATAAGCTGTTTGCTAGGCTTGATTAATCAGACATTTGAGAGCTTTTTTCCAATTTTTTTGTCACTTTGATCTGCTCTGTCTCCTAGGTAACTTGGTTGACATTAATGTTGAGCTGCGGTAAAGACAATCGTGAATTGTAGACTGGACTGATTAAAAAAATTAAGACTTTTAATGCTTTGAATATAGAACTGTGTGAAAAAGGGGACACAGTAAAGGGTGTGAGGGGTGATTATTGTATGTGATGATGGTGGTTAATGTATCAAGAATACTTAAATCATAAGATTTTTACGGTATCAAACTACTCCTTTCTATTCATATTAACATTATTTTTTACATAAGACATAAAACCCAGAGCCGTGCCAGAATGTCTGAACGATTTAATAAAGCTGCGATTTAACATGTCGTACTGGCAGCGACAGCTTTAGCACCTACAGTATTCCACTTAAACATGCCTTTCAAAAAACACCCCAGTGTGAATTATCTGTAAGAAGATCTGCGCTAAACACGAGCATGATCGCCTATTATAACTTCCCCTTCTCTTTGCTGTCTTACTAGAAAACATGATTTATGGCCTCTAAAACCTCGAAAAAATGGCAAGGATTTAGAAAAAACTGTCATAGTGTGTTAGCTTCAGGTTATGCAGACGCCTTTACAAATCTTCCAAGTGCCTGTATAGATGAATGCCTCGAGGGCCCAGCCGGAACCCCGCTCTCTCAGCCTGCTAAAGGCCTTATCTTAAATCCAAGCAAAGTACCATTAATCTTTTTGAAAGACCTTTATGGCTTTTAATGTATCCCAAATTAGAACATTTTACACCCTTGGTTCCTGAAATATGGCGATAAAAAGCCTTTAGAGTTTAATTTCTTCTTCCTGCTCGCTCTGACCTGCCTAATCCCAGCATGCATTAGGAGATATTTTACTTTCAGTCTTTCTAATAAAGTTTATCCCACTTAATTATAATTGAAACATTTTTTCTCTCGCTGGCTCTCTCTAGGTTTTTTCGAGCCGACAAACGGTGGCACGTTTCCTCATTACCAGTAGAGGTTTTTTGGGTTCTTCCAATTGTGTTAATTCACTGTTCTTAAGAATTACCCTCCCGAAAAACACAGAGCGCGAGCGAAAGAGTTTTAAAAAAGTGTTTATCAGAGTTTCTCGCGGTTCAATAATAAACCCATCCCAGGAGTGATGGGAGAGGCCAGGACTCTTCTTTTGTTTCCCGAGCCCTCTGTGTCGCTCTGGCTATTGGAATTAATCTCAACCACACCACACACATTTCCCCTCACTGATACTGCCGACATGCTCCTCTCACCCTCCTCCATTCATTTTCCCATCCTAACTGCCTGCACTGCAATTTTCACAATTAAAGGTCCTCTTTAGATGAAGCGATTAAGTATATGAGATAATAACATTAATTATGCACAACCATGCTCAGGGAACAGGGTGTCCTACTTCTGTCTATGAACCATGAAACATTTTTGTATTTTTTTTAACTTGCATGGACACACACATAAGCACACACCATGAACCCCAGGCATCACGTTGACATGCTGGCAGTTCTGGTAAGGTTTGCCAGGCAGAGTGATTTTCTACAGCTAATGGAGCTTGTCTCTGTCGTCTTCTCGAGAGCTGGGCGTGAAAATCGCACAAGCCGCCGATTGCCGCGACTTCACCCGGTCCAAACGGGAAGCAGAGGCTTCCCAGGCAGCCCGAAAACGGAGAAAGCAAATCGCTTGGGGGTTTGTTGTTTTTTTATTTCTTCTATCTGAAGTTGTCTCTACGTCTAGCACTGACACGGTGCAGTTTTATACTTTAGATATCTATCTTGGACATGCTCCTGTGTGTTAACTCGTAAGAGCTTTCTAATGGGTAAGGGGGTGCTTCTTATCTTATAGGTCAGTCAGTCCCTATAAAGAGTCTCTGTGTGGCTTTTGAATAATGTGAGAAAGAAGTAGGAGCTCTTTGCCACTGTCATTAGTGTTTGCATTGACTACCATTATATGTATGCAGTTATAATGCTCTTATTTCCATGTTTCTTTTTATTATTTGATGAAACTAAATTCAGTTTCAGGCTGTATTGCCAGTGTAAATAGTGGCAGGCAAATAGTGCCAACTTACTGTACATAGACATGGGCACTAAAAAAAATTATAGTTCCCAAAAATGTTTATACTGATGGTGCCGCACTTTTCCGCCGCTTTTAGCACAATGGTTAGTAAGCAGATGGTTTTGTAAATAAATGATTTTGTAGTGAAATACCACATCCAGAAGTAGTTATGCTTTTTGTTTATATGCTTTTTCTGTTTATTGCTCTTATCAATTCTTCCTAACATCCTTATGCAATATTTTGGCTCAATTTATCATATTTTTTATTTTAGGTTCGAAGCAAAGCAAAGATGGGAAACCAAAAGCAACATGGGATTCATGTGATAGTTTTAAATATCTAATTTGTTTTAGTATTTTTTCAGTGAATCAGTTTTTGGTCATTCAGTTTTGTGGGTCATTTAATAAGTGGGATTATTACCGTCAGATTGGCATTTACATTATTGCGTGTATTTGGGTTCTTTTTCTCATAATTAAATCTGGCACACACAGCGTTTATTTACCGGAGTAAGTGGGTTAATCAGAAGCCGCCTTTTCTTCCATGGAGGTATGGAGAGAGGGAAGAGAAAGGAGAGATTAAGAGCCTAATGCAATGTACAGGATAATATGCAATAGGATTTGCCTAGGCAAAATGAAATTTGTTGGCTGTAAGGAGGTTTGAGCAGTCATAAACGCCGAATTTAGTCGGGTCTGAGTGTAAGATGAGCGTGTGTGAGGAAAAGAGAATAAGATGGAGAGCAGCGTGTGTATGAAACTGACCTGTGGTCAGTGATTTTGGTTGCACATTGACATCTCTAAACGTGAACTGCTTATTTTTATTTAATAGTAAATATTTTAAAGGATAGTTTATCCAAAACTCACAATGGATTATTATTTACTCATACTCACACTGTTTCAATACTGTATGACTTTTAGGAATTTTTCCATGTAGTAAAAATGAATGGAGACCAGGGGCTTTTTTGGCTTCAAGAACATCATAATGCTAGTCTGTATGACTTGTGTGCTATATTTCATTTAAAACCATGTAATAGATTTGTGTGTACTGTGTGTGATAAATATAGTTTTGGTAGCCAAGGTCACTGTTCATCTTCCATGTGCATGATAGACATTATGCTATAAGGAAAATTCCGCAGAGGAATGTTTGGAAAGACACAGGGTTGAGTAAATAATGACAAAACTACTCCTTTTTTGTTATATTTCTTAATACACCCGAGTACCTTTCTTTTCTAAACATCCCTCCCACTTTCACGACCCTGTCTGGTACGAGTGAGCTCTGTAGTGGGAATGTAGCAGCTCACTCTATTGATTTATTCTCTGTTGGCCTGAGGCAGAGACATCTGTAATTTTAGGGCTTTGCCACCCTGACAACAGCCAACTGACAACTGTAGCACAAACTTGTCAGTGCTGCCTTAAGGCAATGCAGTCAGCACGGAGACATCTTACTAAAGAAAAAATCTGTTGTAAATGCCATCTTTATTACATCAGTCAAATTGTGGTTGTGATCATCATCAATAAATAAAGCTTTGGAAGAGTGTGGGCTGATTTGTTCAACGTGTTTATTTAAAAACAGATTGGTAGTGTTCAGTTATTTCCTATGACTAAATCATTTAAGTGGGGACTTAAATGGGACCTAATGGGATAAGGTGGGTCGCGCAAAGTCGCCTTGCTATTGTGGCGAATGACACAAAAATAAAAATAAATTGTTTAGCCCCTTTAATGGCTGTAGCAATAAAAATTATTTGGATGATTTACCATAAATTATTTTAATAAAACTTATTTTTATTAATAAAATAACAGGGAAATTTTCTAATACTTATTTTTCATTTATAAATATGTTGGTGGGTCCCAGATAGATTATACTTTTAAATGGGTCACAAAAGTTTGGGAACCACTGATTTAAGTTATTAGTTTTAAGACTTTTTAGACTATACTTATCCCAAGTTTAAAATTTTTTATACTCTTGCGAGATTTGCAAACTTACACTGTAAAAAAAATCAGTATAAATAACAATGGTATTGCACCTGGGTTGCCGGTAAATTACCGTAAATTTAAACTTAAAAAAGAGTTTGTTCAAAGTTGAATAAATTTTAAATATTAACAAGTCTTTATCTTTACAGAATAAAACTATACAATAACAGCCTCATGCAAAGCATTCTGGGAACCAGAAATCATCATCAAACTTTTTCAGTTTTTTTGCTTCAGATTTTGTTACCCAGAATGTTTTGCTTGATGTTATTTTTCTAGTTTTATTCTGTAAAGACAAAGACTTGTTAATGTTTAATGTTCATTTAACTTTGAACAAAATGTTGCCAGTAATAACATAAATTTAAATCTACGGTAAGTTACCGGCAACCCAGCTGCAAATTTCTACGGAATTTTTCATGGAAAGTTGTGTTATAGTCACACAAAATTTGATAAATTTATTTGTGTAAATGGCACAAATTACAGCTTTTTTACATGCCTTGAGCAAGAAAGTTTTTTTCTTGACACAAATTTCTATAAATAGTTTTTTGTGTCCGTGGAATGACTCTTTTTTTTAAGTCATTTTATGTATTGTTTTTTACGGAGCCCCTAAGGGGCCATAGAGAAAAAAAAAGTTTAGTTTTGCGTGCGCAGGTGAAACTATCGCGTTTTGTTTTGCGTGCGGACGTGAAACTATCGCACGTGCAAGTGAAAGCGAAAGTTTCATGTGGGCATGCAAAAGTTTCATGTGCGCACGCGATAGTTTCAAGACATTCGTGCTCAAGGCACGAAAAAAGCTTAATTTCGTGCCATGCACACAAATAAATTTTTCACATTTGCGGCATTCCATGAGATCAGTTTGAAATAATGCCAGGTTGTTGACAAGCAGCTATTAATTCAAATCAATATTATTATTCACATAAAAACACCTTTTCCTGAGAAGGTTTTATTTTCTTTATATATTAAAGTAGAGAATATAAAGTCAACATGCTACTAAATATTCTTTGATGGCCTGGATGAGAATCTTCACAAAGTCTTGTTAAAAGCTAATTCATCTATAATCTTTTTTTAAATGTTAAAGTAGTTACATATGAAAATAAGGAGCTTTTGTTTATAAGTGCATGCAGGGTTTTAACTTTGTTAACGCTTGCTTTCAAATGTACAAGTCAAAGCGTGATCTTTACATATTTCACAAGCCATGTCTGCATATGTGTTACAAACATCTCGGTATGTGTTTAGAACATGTCCAAAGCTAAATCACATCCCATAGTCATCTCTGTCTTCAATGAATACATTTGTCACTACATATGAGGTGCTAATTACACTCATTTTGCAGACAGCTTCTTCCCGAATGTTTCATCCGCTGACAGACAGCTTCTTCCCGCTATTCCAAAGTTTGGCCATAGATCACCATCTTGAAATTCTCACCGTTTTACAGTTAGAGTGATTGGCTGGAAACGCTTAAAGGCTCATGCGAAATATTTTTATTGTTCTGTTGCTCAACAGCCTAGAGAGGGTTTCCAGCATGCACAGGAATTGAAAGTCATACACATTGCCAAAGGCGTTCATAATTATAGGTGTAAAAACGCACTGTCAATCAGTTTTTATTTTTTTAATGGTAAGTGATATTTAAGTTTCAAGCAAATACAAATTACACGGAGTCACTCCCTTCTTCCTGCATTATAAAACAGAGATTCAGAAGCGGGAATATTTTTAACACAGAGCTAGCATATTGCATTGCTTAATTTGGAAAGCATTGTGTTAGAAGCGTGAAAGTTAGTGGGTTTGATTCCAAGTGAGCAACATTGTAATCCAGTGTAAGTCGCTTTGGAAAAAAGCTTCCACCAAAATGCGTAATTGTAAATGTATAAATGCTTTTTTCTGTTTAGTTGAATTTTTTATTTAAATTTAAGTTGTGAAACAATAGATTTTATTAAAATGACAGGGCCATCCATGTATTCCTTTATTGTGGTCTTTTTTCCAGTAAAACCGAACAATTTGTTTGAGCAGAACTTATACATCATTTACAAAAATCCCATGTCCTCCAGGACTCTGGAGAGGATGTCGGCTGTCCAGAAGGAACATGCATCTGCAGAGATGCGTACATAAACCATTTCACCATCAGGGAATGTAAAAGAGAGAGTGGTTTTGAGAGAACATGAAGATATTCTCCACTTGGAGAGTTTCTTGACAACTCGCTTTCCTACCAAATCATCTCAGTCTATGAATCTCTTTGAACATGGCACAAAGCCTCGAGCTGAGTGTTTATAGCATTTAAAACAGGACAATACGCTTTTTCGATGTCTCTGTGTCTCCCAATGTCTTCCTGCTGCTTACGTTGTGTTTCTTTACTCCGGGCCAGGCTTGCACCCTGACCTGTGTTGATTTGTTGAGGAGCGCAGAGGAACAACTCTTGATCCACATGTTGAAACACTTAAGGGGGCAAAATGGTTATTGTAAGTCGAAGAATGCTTTAAAAAATCTGTGACATCCAATCCTATTAAACGCTCGAATGTGGCCGCAATGTGTTAAAATCCAGGTTTTGCCGTGAAGGGGATGCCCCGACCTGGTAATCCCTCTTCGGCAGAGAACCTCGAGGAAAGAAACGTGTAAACAGAGAGACTACAAGTGGAACCTGCAGGATGTCGTATAGCATAGATTCTGGAGATAAGCAGTTTAACATGTTAAACAGTGCGATTAACCTGAATTTACAAAAAAAGCTTTTTTAATTAAACCAATCCATTTGGCAGTACAATAAAATGTGACTTCAGAATAATGAAACGTGTGTGTGCGAGACCGCCGCTAATGTTCATTTGGACTGTGAGACAGGAAAAGAGAAGCTGTCTAAGGATGTTGACATTTTCCTCCGCTGATTTAATGACCTGTTTAATTCCGGCGTATCCGCGGCCCTCGCAGATGTTTTGCAGTTTTAATTGGTGTAATCATCGCTCTTGAGAGAGGCCAGCGGGTCACTCAGCGGGCCTTGTTTGTCAAGATGCTCAGAATAATAACACAAAAGACGTGTCATTTATTCTGTCGCAGCGTTCATTAAATAATTATATGTGTCAAGACAAAAGATTCTTAATCAGTCAGGAGAAGAAAAAATAGACTCATTACAGTCAAATGAACCTCCCTGCTCAGGAAAATGTGACTGTGTTACAGTAGTGCCATTATGAAATGCACTATAAATACGATATTTACTGACTTTAGCTACCAATTTCGGATGATGAGGGCATAGATGTTCAAGTGTACAAATATAAAAGAACCAATTTTTACTTTATGTGTCTCTAAAGATGTTCATTGTCTTTGGCTATAAATGAGTAAATGTCTTTAGTGACCTTTACAGAAACTTACTCATTTGTGTCTTTAAATTAAATTACAATAATGTGTTATTCCATATATATATATATATATGTGTGTGTGTTCATTATTTAAATAAATTCATTATTTAAAAGTCTTGATTAGCACCTGCAGTTGCTATAAGTACAAGGCCAAATGCACAGTGGATCAATTAGTTATATTTAATAATATTGCATCAAACATTTTTTATTAACCATCAAGACTACTGTATGCTGTAGTAACAAGGTCAAGATGACAAAATATATCATATAATGTTGGATAAAAAAAACTAAGACGTCACTGGAACTTCAGAATAATTAAAAATAAGTTGTACTTTGATATGGATATGGAAATGCATGAAAAAGAAAACTTTGAAAGCACTTATTATTATCATCTAAAAATAACTCTTGAAACAAAATGGAAATGAACTTCCAATTAAAATTTTGGGTATCTTTAGATGAAATAAATGTTCCCAAGAACAAATATGCTGACATAATGCGCTCTCTCATCATTAAAATATAATGGCATGCTGCATGTTATCTGACCGAATAATTAATTAATCTTCATGAATATTACATATTATTTTTAGTGAAATTATTCAATGCACACAATTGTAATATCATCTATAAAACTCGAAAAACATTTTTCATGCCAGTTTCTTTTTATAATAGTTGAGGTTGACCTAATAATTAAACATTCCTTTAAAAAAATATATATTTGGCGTATATTCACAGTAATTTCGTACAATTTCAAACTCAATATCAGCCCATGTGTACAAGAACGTACCCTGTGAGAACGAACACAGTATCGCTCAAGCCTCCGCACTTTTCTGGCTGTGTAAACACACCTGCAGTGAATGATTCACCTTCACCCTCAGGGCTCTGACACCACTGACCGAGCTAGAGAAATGCCCCTGTCTTACAAATGGACACTAAGCGTTTACGAAAGCCTTCGGGGGATCTGCCCAAATCATCATAAGGGACGTAATTACCATTAGCTTGATTTGTCTCTGTAGCAAGTATACGGTAAAGTGACCGATGCTGCGAAACCTTTTCCCTTTTGACAAGATTCAGTATCTACTTGCAAAACAAAACTATTCCCTTGCTAAGCTAATAATTACAAGGTTAGCTTGATTAGAAATAACCCATTAATGGTGCCTGGTTGTCATGGCAATGTGAAAGATGTTTTGGCACGGGCCCTTGAGGACCTTATTTTGAAATCCCCTTTGATGATGAGAAAGATGCCAATAAATAGGTTTCAAAGAAAGTAAAGGAAGAGACAAACATTTGGGAGCAAGTGAAACAGTTTAGGATGCATGTATTATAATCAGTACGGTCATTAGATTCGTTGGATTGGCTGTAAATCTCTAGCAGTGTTTTGTTACGGCTCTGCTCGATGTTATGGCTGTGTCAGTGTTTTTATGTCGAGGGCTGAGCTTACTTTCAGCCAAGACCTGATGAGTGCTGAACCAATTTGTCTCTGAACCCTTAGGAACTTTGCACAACTCTCTAAAGTAATTCCCTTACTTCTGGCTGCCTAAAACCTTGTCCCGGCACAAACAATAGCAATGCTTTGTAAAAGCTATTCTAAAACCTTTGCCAAGCGTAATTTGTCATTTGAATGACAATAGGCCACTTAACACATCCTAAATTATTTCTTTGCACTATCAGCTACTTGACTGGATATGTGTTGTAACTGCACACTATCATTAACTGCAGAGTTTATGAGGTAGTCCCTTATCAAAAGCTATGCACCACAAGTTTGGGTTGGAACTATGCTGAACTTTCTGTTTTCTCTCCAAGGTAGAAACTGAATAAAGCAAATCACACATTTTATGATGTGAAGGAGGTGGTCCTGAGGGAACGAACATTAATTTAGTTGTTTTGAATATTTGCAATAATTCATGCAACTGGGTCCGCTTAATTCTTTTCAAGAAAGTCTTGAAGATGTTAGTGTATGTGAGATCATGACAACGAAAAGATTACTGACTTGTATTTTTCTCCATGTCAGTAAAATATATTTAGGTACACTTTTTTTTATCTGTTATAAACTAATGTAGGAAGATAAATGACGTTATCTTCCTTTAAACACACATTTGTTTTAAACGTGCACTCTAAAAATGCTGTGTTGGTCAAATACGGACATCCCTAACTGTTAGGGTTATAATAATAAATCTATGCTGGGTTGTTGTTACCCAACCATGAGTTGAAAATACAGACCATTTACACATCCTACAAATTTGTACATAAAAACACATAAATACATCATGTACTATTAAATTTACCAGGCATAAATTCAAAGATTTGCCTTGTTACTCTTAAAAGGACACTAAACTTTTTTGATAATACACTCAAGATAGAGTTAAACATTTGATTTTTACAGTTTTGGAATCCATTCAGCTGATCTCCGGGTCTGGCGGTACCACTTTTAGCATAGCTTAGCATAATCCATTGAATCTGATTAGACCATTAGCATCGCACTAAAAAAGAGTTTCGATATTTTTCCTATTTAAAACTTGACTCTTCTGTAGTTACATTGTGTACTAAAACTGATGGAAAATTAAAAGTTGTGATTTTCTAGGCAGCTATGGCTAACTATACTCTCATTCTGGCGTAATAATCAAGGACTTTGCTGCCGTAACATGGCTGCAGGAGTCGCAATGATATTACGCAGTAGTGATGCGCGGGTCGTCTCGTAACCCGCGGGTCGGGTTGGGGCGGGTAAAGAAATTGTAACTTTAATGTGGGGCGGGTTGGGGCGGGTCATTAAAAACAAAAATAAAAAACAGATATGTTGCGTCTAATTCGCTGTAGCATATATATTAAATATTTGGGAATAAATATTTTTATATTTTATGATGTTCTTTCATTACGTAGGCCTACGTGGCAATGTATCTTCCGCAACGTAACTTGATATCCCCAAACCTTTGGCGTCACGTCGCGGAAGCGCCAAGTAGCTCCCGCTGCCAGCCACAACAACAAAACAAACAGAGAAATAAAAGATGAAAGACGATCTAGGAGAAATTGAGGTAGGGAATTTGTGAATAGATAATACAAACGCTGCTTTGTAAATGTTGAAAATGTTTATCATTATCCTAGCTCTATATTAATATGACCATGCTGGTTTCAATGGTTCATTCGCGTATGTTGTTGCCACTTTACAGGGCGATGTAATCTAATGGCTGTTTCCGAGCACTTTTAGGCTGAAATAAAGCCTCTTTTTATTTACATTACAAATGCCTAGTATGTCTATTTTAATGGTTTGGGCGCGGGCGGTGCGGGTTGTAAAAATAGATATATTGTTGCGGGGCGGGTTGGGGCGGGCCAAATATTTCATAAAAGCGGGACCCGCAGGTTGTAAAAAACGCTGACCCGCGCATCACTATTACGCAGTGCTCGAAAATAGTCCTCTGGTATTGAAAGTTACCAAGGGGAATATTTTCATGCGTTGCGTGGTACCATTGCTCCACCTGCAGCCATGTTGCGGCGGCGGGGTCCTTGATTGTTGCGCCAGAATGAGAGTATAGTTCGTAGCCTGGAGACTCGCAACTTTGGATTTTCCGCCGGTCTTAGTACACAATGTAACTACAGAAGAGTCACGTTTTGAATGGGAGGGATGTTGAAACTCTTTGGTTGTTTTTGGCGCGATGCTAGTGGTCTGGTCAGATTCAATGGATTGTGCTAGCTATGCTAAAAGTGGTACCGCCAGACCCGGAGATCACCTGAATGGATTCCAAAACGGTAAAAATCAAATATTTAACTCTAGGGGAGCTGGAAAATGAGCATATTTAAAAAAAAGTGGAATGTCTCTTCAAACATATTGACAATATTTTTACACCTTACAAAGTCTACTAAAAGATGCTTCTGCACCTAAAATGGACCCATAAGCTGCGTTATAAATGATATGATGCATGCCTGCATTAATCCTTTTTGACTGAGAGGAAAAAGTGGACTAAATAAAGTTTTCGCTTCTGTAAACTAAGCTTGCTCGCAAACAAACTGGTAGACTTGAATGCTAAACATCTGACGTCATAAGGTTTAACGGCATTAGGCCTCTGTTGTGTATGCAGGAACCGGCACAGGCGCTCTGCTCTGCTATTCTTTTGGAAAGCCCAGATTTAATTAGTGCATAAATCCCCTGAAAAATTCATGAATTTGCTTTGCCCCCTCGTTGAAAGTGACTTGGGCAGTGGTGTGAGGATTGCAGGTCGTCCCGACAAAGAAGGGTCACACATACACACACACACACACACATGCAAACACACACACGCACAAAGAAAGTAAAAGAAAAGAAACAACTGTTTATGTAAATAAGGACTGTGTGTTTACTTGGAAGAATGGCAGGGCCCCGGTCCCCCGTTCAGCTTAGCGATTCCCAGCCAAAGGGACCTCTCACCAGCAACTTCAGCCTTATTAAACTGATTACCAACTCCAACTAATTAATCAGAAACGTGGAGGGAGCAGTGTGCATTGCTCCCAGATTCCCCCTTTCCCTCTTTCTCCTTGTCTCCTGGTCCAAACCCCCCCAACACACACACACACTTTCCTGATCTCCTCTTTCTCTCTGGTCTCTTTCCTCTGCTTTGATTGAAGTAGGGGAACGGTTATTTTTCATGCATCATCAGAACTGGTGGGCAGGGAGGACGAGTAGTAATTACCTTACACAAACAAGGCAGAGATTGCCTGTGAAGCCCCCTCTTTATTTTAGCTGGTGAGGAGAAAGGCGGGTGGAAGGGAAAAGCGCCGCATAATGACTTCAAAACAGAAGTACAAGTGTGTTTCGTGAAGGGGCTGTCGATTCTTTCATTTAAAAACACATTTTTACAAAACACCAAGCGACGTGAATTCAATTCGTGCATGTTCATCCTGGCAAACTGCTGGCACTTTTTGCAACAACATAATGCTGAAATTAGCAAGAAAACACTACAGCGTGCGCTTCCGAATGCAGAATTATAATCCCCAAGCCCTCCAAACAGAATGAGATGCCATTGTAAGTGTGTTTTTCCAACATGTTTCTCAGGAGACCAGACTAACATGGTCTTTCCTTTGAAAAGCCAATCCCTTAAAATGCCAAGTGTAGCTAGGTGCCCTACTGTTCCTAATTAAAGCATCATTAAAGACCAAAATGAAGGATTCGACAAAAGATGGATTCTCACTCCTTCCCTCTCTTTCTGTCTCTCACTCTTGAAGGAGTTCAGATGAATCCCCATTGGATGTAGTTGAATCATTTATGCATTCCGCTTCGTCTGTTTATCAAATAAACCCAAGTAATTAGAGACGTTAGATAAGTGCCCACACTGTGTCATCCAAGTCGCTGGATCCTGATAGGAACTCTAGTGTGTTTGGTTAATATCTGCTGTTATCCTTGTTAGAGAACAATGTCTTTGTGTCTGGTATTCGTTATTATGCACACTGAGACTTCTTTGACCTTAACGGACAGTATAATCACAAACCAGTATTCTCGATGATAATGCATGTTGTATATTAAAAATACAATTAAATAAAATGTTATTAACATGTTTTAATAAGAATGGAATGAAAAAAATATAGAAGGAGATACATAATTAATCAAATATCATTACACACACAGCACTCTAAAATGCTTGATTTTGATTGCTCCGTTGCGACATTAGTATGTTATTCCGAGATAACACAGGGTAACCCGGATGCTGCAAATTATTTTGACAGGTGCAGTTTAATATTTAACAGAAATTAAATATAGATAAATATAAATGAATCGCCTGCGATTATGAATGCGATATTTCCTCTCTTGTCAGTGAACTACGGCTCTGTGAAGTAAATACAGCTCCATCTGAAAGCGACTGATGGCGATTAATTACTAATCAAGAAACCGGCTTTACTGACGAGATGCTCGTGACAATCGCATGCGATTAATCGTGCAGCCCTAAAATATGACTTTAATTACATATTTTTTACAGTATGTGTGGTGGAGAATGACGAAGGAGACGAGGATAATTCAAGATAAACTGGTTTAATAGACTAAAGACAAAGATTACAAGATATACACTAACATAAGATAACTTTTTGACAATAACAGACAAAGACAAACAACAGGGTATAAATAGCCCAATCTCACGGAAATTTGTGTTGTAGTCACGGAATATTTGATTAATTTATTCGTGTTATTGACATGATTTTCCCCAGTTTTCAGTGCCACTGGAGCACAAATGTCTTTTTCGTGTCACTCAGCACGAATTTCTATAAAATGTTTTTCGTGTCATTTTATATTTTGTTTTCTCATTGTTTTTTCCTTATTTTTTTTACCATTGTCGCTTGGGGTTGGAGTTAGAATCACTTTCTGTGAAATCCTAACCCAAAACCTTACCCAGTCTCGCGAGATTGTGTATCTATAGTCAGGTATATTTTTGATTCTTTTTTGTGATACTGTCACGAATTTCCATGTTTGTCACGTATTGGTTACTCAACTGCTTTGTCCTATTTTCAAACCATTGTCGCTTTGGTTTAGGGTTGATTTAGTGTTTGCATTAGGATGTCACCTTAAGTATTGGTTTATACTATTTTTTTCTGATTTATTTCTTATATTTTCTGATTTTTAAACCATTGTCGCCTGGCGTTAGGGTTAGAGTTGGGTTTGTCATTTTATGTAAATCTAACCCTAAACCAAAGCGACATTGATACGAAAATAGGACAAAACAGTTGAGTAACCAATATGTGACAATGACACACAAACAGAAATTTGTGATACGATCAAAAAATTACGTGACTATAGGTACGTAATTTCGTGAGATTTGGGCTGCAAACCGCAACTCTAACTCCAACTCCAAGCGAGAATAGTTTTAAAAGCAGAAGAAAAACATGTAGAAACCAATGCATAAAATGGCATCCTAACACAAACCCTCAAATCTAACCCCAAGCGACAATGATTTAAAAATAGGAAAAAACAAAAATATAAATAAAAAATATAAAATCACACGATAAAGAAAGTTGTGCCACAAACATGAAAAACTATTAAAAAAAATTGTGCTGAGTGACACGAAAAAGACATTCGTGCTCCAGTGGCCAGATGACAGAAGAGGATGATAACAAATGCAGTTCAGGTGAGGGAGTAAAGAGGATGATGGGAATTGGAGTCCAGAGGGCAATGTCTGGGAAAACAAAGGGAAGCAGGCAGGCAGACAGACTGGGACTGTAAGAATATATACCATGATTTACTGAAATAGTGTGTTTGTGACATTTGTGACATCTTATCTTAAAACCGAAAGTAAATGGGTTTACCTCTCAGAAGGTTTGGATTGGTAAAAAATTAGCTAATAAAATATTTCAAATCAATATTCAGTGTTCCTTTAATGTTATTTACTTATGAGGTAAATAGCCGTGTAATAAGCGGGATAATGTACTGTACAGGCAGCCGGTTGTTATCGCGAAATAAGCCCCTTCAGTGTGATACAAGACCCTCCTGATCACACTGTCGGGGCTTATTTCTGTGATAACCTCCTGCCATATATTATCATTTACATAAAATATGCTGTAAATAAAGTTAGTTAGTTAGTAGATGTTAACAATGGATTATAACGCTTCTTATTAGACTCATTGAATTTGTGAGGATCAAGTTAAAAATATTGTTGTACAGTTTGAGCTTAATCAGTTAGACTATCATTCTTACAATTGCACTTAAAATATTCTGTTGCAGCTTGTACTTTTTATTTACAGCCAACTGGCAAGTAATGTGGATTATTACTGGTATTTGAAGCATGGTAAGTGTTATTTAGGACCCTGGGTGTGCTTATACCAGATCAAGCTTGTCTCTCTGTGAAGATCACAGACCCAGACGTTTTCATTGTAGATTGATTTTCCAAACGTCACCCGCTTCAAACCGAATACCATTGACTAGTAATGTGGAAAACCGCTTGAAAACATCTAAGAGTTAGAGTACCTGAGTTGGGCATATTGGCAACCCTTATGCCTGACAAAAAGAGGATTAGTAGCCATAGAAAATGAAACCAAATGGGAGACAACAGAAACCAGAGGTTTGCTTTTGTCTTTCTGAATTGTTATAATGATGTACGCATATATCATTTTCTTCCATATTACTTACATTTGAGCAAAAATACACTTGCATTGAAGTAGGAAAAAAATCTATATTAGCAAAGCAGTACATTATCACATGCTAATCTCTCAAATCCTGTTTGAAAATAGAAATGAATTGCGTCCTTAGCCAGTTTCAGAGCACTTGAAAGGCTCGAATCAAATGTGTTTAATTGATTGCCCGATGAGCTTGGATTGTCATAGTAAAGTAGGATGCTAAATCAGATCATTGCATTGTCTTTGTTTATGTAAGAATCAACAACAACAGCTCACTGCTGTTGGATTTAGCTTATCCTCCAGGGATATCCATAACATTCATTTCCATTTACTGTACAGTGCTGGATACAATATCTGCTCTCTATCCCAGAAGAGATACCTGATAGAAAACGCTTGGAGAAGACAAATACACGTCCTGAGATTAAGATTCCTAAAAGCAGGTCATTAATATTAGCTTTTTTCTTTTTTCAACACACTGTCCAGTAGTGAATCATTTCTTGATGAAATCCTTGAGTGTAATAACCTCCTTGTGTTGAGTAAACAGAGAACGAAATAGAATTAAGTAGGTCAAAATATGATTACATGCTGTTAACGTGTGTTAAGCTCTCTGTTTTATTTCAACAGCTCTTTGTGTAATTTATGCTAATTCTCAACCGATGGGTCTCCAATTCACTATAATTCGAGAAACATTGCCCTGAAATGAAGTATGTATTCAAATGTAGCAAGCATTTGTAATAAGCTATAGCTTTAGTGCATGCTGTGTACATTAAAGCGGCTCATTATACTCTATAGATTGTGCTTTACTATTCAAGCTTTAGTGCAATATTTCCATATTAGTATTTTTCTATTCTCTCTCTCCCTGTGATGTTTCTCAAAGCATGTCAGACTTTTTGCTAATAAGATCAAGAATTACACTGTTAATTAGCTTTCAGAAGTTTGACGGTCGCTATTTCACATGGCCATTTCCATTAATTCGCTCTCCTCATTTTGCATTATAAAACAGCTGTGGGAGGAATGGCAAACACTGTTAATCTCTCGCTCACTGGCAATGCATTACAAAAGGGCTAAGATAGGATTCAGCTCCAATAGAGTAAACACTCACAATTCAGCAATTGTCCATTACCTCTAAATGCGGACGATAACAAGCCTCATTAATTTAACTGTGAAAGTAAGTGGGGCGACATGAATCAGAATTAATAATTGGCCTCCAACGTGAATTAAATTGGCATTTTTAATATTGTTTCTCCAAATTCCGCAAAGGGTTTCTCTCTTCGCAGGAAACGTGACATTTTTCTGTGGAACGGTTTAGTCACGGATCGCTCTTCAAATTTGCTCACCACCTTCTTTCCTTTCTCCAGAAAACTGATGAAGGAGCCATTAATTGCTTAAAGAAAAGGAATCGCTTCCTCGCGTCCCTTGTTTTGCTGCCAAGAACATGAAATATCTCGCCACTTGTTCTGTCGTAAGGAGAAAATCAGGTCAAATATAATGAAGGGCTTGTTAAAGGCCCCCCAGAAGAATCCGTTCCTGACGACACTTATTTTGATTAGCTCTCGGAAAAAGTCGGCTCTCGGAAGAACCCTGTCACAACTTTAATCCATCTTAAGTTTAAGCTGGGCTGGCCAGTTGTTTGAGTAACATTAAAATATTTTTAAAAAACGCACACTGTAAGTGTCTTTACATAAAAATGTACTATAGCAAATGGAATCAACAGACTTTAAGTTGTTTTAATATACTCGTATTTCTGTCATACCGTATGTCATATTCCCAACTAAATGTATGTACTTTATAAGTAAACTACAATCTTTTTATTAGGACAATAAAAATCTAATAATTCAGTGAAGGTGTTTAATAATACATTTGAATTGAACTGAGCTTCTCATCCTCATGCCGAGTCATAAATCTTGGCATATCGTTATCATATCATCATTTTATCAAATTCTGACATCACGCTCATTACTGTGTGTGACTTGCATCTTGTTGTGAAAGTGTGGATGTCACTCCAGTGAGTGCATGTGAAAGGTGCATTTCGGGAAACACACCTGAGTGTGTGTGACAGGCAGGAGCTCCGGAGAGACAGACTGAGGGAACAGCAGGCTCAGACATGCCCCTCGTCATCTGGCAGGAGACGCAGACAGTGCGCTTCTTAAAAATGCATTTTAATTTAATTAACTCTTTCCTCCCCACAGGCTCTTTTGCACAGATGGATTTAGTGCGGGTGAGAACAGAAGTAAGGGATCTACTGTTGTCGTTTGATGTGGTTGCCAGGGTTTGGACAATGTGAAAGTTGCTATGTGGACTTTAAGCAGCGTGGATTATCATGAGCCGGTCCCAGGTGATGAAAAGACACCAAACATCCCGGGGGACATTGGATAAGATGTTAACATTGCTTTAGCACTCAGTGCGTCTCTGTCAAAGTACTGCCGAGGAAAAACAAAAACACCTGTCAGCAGAGTTTAACACACTGTCTGCACAAAAATAATCTTTAGCTAAGTGAAAGAGGAATCTTAGATGTCAAACATATTCTGTAGCCAGATCCTTTACCCCCATAAGTTCAAATCCAACAGATATGAAATCAGTGTTGAAGTAAAAAAAATAGGTGACATGTTAAATTGGTATAATTATTAACACAATTACAAGAAAAATCATATTTATATGCAGAGGCGGACACTACTTAAGTATCTTAAGTAAATTTTCCAAGCATCATTATCAGAGTGTTTGTGGGAAAATAAGTCACTGTGTATTCCTTTATATTGCATATTAAAATTGATTTAATACCTAAGTACATAAAAAATGAAAGTACTTTTTACTTAAGTAAAAGTAAAAAAATTACTAGATGTTTAATGTACTTAAATATTAAATATAAACCAAAAACTTGATATTATGAAATGTAGTGAAATAAAAATTATGATAATATGCTTATGTTTTCCAAAGAAAAACACTTATAAAATATGAATACTTAAAAATTTACTTTTATGTAGAAAGTAAAAATACTTAAGTAGTTTCCGCCTCTGTTTATATGCATTAAATTGATTTATATTAATAATGCATACTGGTTATTGTCATTTTGCTTTCTAACAGATGAAATGTGATTTTACATTTATGGACTATTTCAGATATATATAAAAAATAGCAATCGTAGGCATGGGCCGTATGAGATTTTGGCGCTATGATAAACTTAAGCAAAAAAACGATGGTGTTGCAGTATTGCCATTGCAACACTAAAATGTGTTATATTTAAATGTCTGCATATATAAACAACAACTTTTCAACTGGACATTATACATTTTATTTTTAAGCAAAATACAACATGTATGCGAAGCAAAAATAAAGTCATAAATTATAATATTCTTTCAAAAGATTATTTAAATTATAAAATTAAAATGTATTAATTAAATGAAAACATCAAATCAATTGCATGACTTAATTATTTAACTTAATTTTGTCTAAACACAGCATATACTTTGAAAATGGTATCACATAAAATTTTAGTTTTGAAACCTTGACTCATTAAAACCTTAATACCTTGAAACCGGTAACCGGCCCATGCCTAATTTTGAAGTTAATCAAATTTGCTTGTCAAAACTTCAATTCACTATTTTGACTAATGATTGACGAGTCTCTAACTTGTCAAAATCGCTTAAACCTTAATCTGAAAAGTTAAAGTAGCATATAAACATATGCTGGTGTGACATATCGATCACATACATATTTACAGTGTTGCAATATGGCAGTGATTTTTTTTTGTATGTATGAGATAAACAGAGGCTTTTGACCAGTGCTTCCACAGGTTCAAGGGTCACAGTTATATTCAGTTGGTATTCCCAGTCGAGCAGAGATAATTGGTCCAGTCCTGCTAAGCACAAGTCCAGACTTGAGAGGCATGAACGTGCATACATGACTGCTTCATTGGCTCTGTGGGTGGGCAGAAGGTGGTTAGGCCTTCTGGGGGATCTCATGTCATGTGATTTGAGTTTTCCTAAAGTAAGGAGAAAGGGTATCCCAGAAATGAACTCCTTAGGCGCAGGGTCACTTCTGTTTGAGCCACGAGGCTTTCCCATGATGGTTTAGCTGTTTTGACTGTACTGTCAGTTTCAGTGTGGCTATGGAGATTGAGCTCTGTTGTGTGTGAGAAGGTATAAAATATTTTCTGTATTCTGGGGTCTGACACTTTTAGCATAGCTTAGCACAATCCATTGAATCTGATTAGACCATTAGCATTGCGCTATAATATAACCAAAAAGTTTAGATATTTTTCCCATTTAAAACCCGACTCTTCTGTAGTTACATTGTGTACCAAGACCGACAGAAAACCAAAGGTTGCGATTCTCCAGGCAGATATGATCAGGAACCATACTCTCACTCTGGCTTAATAATCAAGGACTTTGGTGATGTAACGTGGCTGCAGCAGGCGTAGTGATATTACGCAGTGCCCGAAAATAGTCCCAGGCTATGGAAAGTAACCAAGGGGACTATTTTCGGGCAGTGCGTAATATCCATCAGTCTTCGTAGACAATGTAACTACAGAAGAGTCAAGTTTTAAATAGGAAAAATATCGAAACTCTTTGGTTATTTTTAGCACAATGCTAATGGTCTAATCAGATTCAATGCATTATGCTAAACTATGCTTAAAGTGCTAGTGCCAGACCCGGAGATCAGCTGAATGGATTCCAAAACGGTAAAAATAAAACATTTTACTCTAGGAGAGCTGAAAAATTAGCATATTTTCAAAAAAAGTGGAGTGTCCCTTTAAGTATTCTACTTTGCATGGATTGTAGTAGTTGCTTTAAGAGTTATCAAAGAGAACCCAGCAGATGGGTGCGGTAGGCGTTTTATTTGCAGAGTATCTGTCTGTCCATCTATCCATCTTAATTGTTTTGTCTGTCATCAATCTTATTTAGAGATCACAACTTAACTACCTGGCAAACTGTTTAATTACTGATAAAAGCCCAGATCTGTGATTCACCGGTGCATGCACATTCATATACACTCATATGCAGTGATGCCATTAAAACTAAATAAAAAGTTTCCGTGAAAGTTTCTTATAGCTCGAAGAAGAACCTTTTAGGAACTTTTATTTTAAGGTGTAGGGACTTACCAAGCGTCAGAACTGTTTAGAGCAAAGCTACCTGTATAATTACACATCAGCTCGCTTTAAAATCCATGCAGTAAAACATCAGTTTGACTGACATAATTGATGTGGGATTTTCCTGATTATTGCCCTCTCTCCACGTATATCCCTTTCTCTTTCTGTGTTTTTCTAATGAGATATTTAACAATTTGTCATAAACACCACAATCATACCCTCCGCCGCGGGAATTCCTATTAAAGCGAGTTGAGGGGAGAATCAGTGAATAAATAAAAGGCGTTCTCCGGGGAAATCAAGGAAACATGCAGATACATGTCGAAACTCTAGAGAGGCTTCTCGTGGAGACTTGAGAGGGATCTGCCAAATGCTGATGTGATGGAACCGCAGATGCCACACAACAAGAGGAGGGGAAACAACAGGGGCCCGGGACCCGCAAGAAATAATGAAGCAATTAGAGAGACAATTATGAGCACCTGTGATGCTGATTGGCACACTCACACTCCATCTGTGTTTTCCCCATGCTAAAGATGCCTTAATGTTGCTAAGTTAACCTCTAACAAGGCCAGTAATGATCAGAAGTGCCCAAATTTACCAAAGTGACACACACACACATACACTTCCTCTATGCTCTGTACACACACACGGACACAGGAGGTTTACATTAGGAGGAAGAGTTCATCCCACAGAGCAAGATTGCGTCATGTATTATTGAAGCGCTCGCTTGTATAAACACATCTCCGATAAATTGGGGTCTCCATTTTTCCGATTCATTAAGGATAATGCAGTTTTAATTAGTACTTGATTTGAAGCCTATTAGATGTAATTTATAAGTCCTCTTTTGGACCTGCGACCGTTGCCGTGATAAAAGGGCCGAGTCGAATTAGTCACTGTCTGGTACGGACATGGACTCTGTGAGATTCCTCTCTATCTGTTTTAACTGCCTGTTTATTTACACAAGTGCTTTCAATCACATTAGGGCGATCTAATGAATGGTGTCTTTCTCTTCAGGATTGCATCACTCTTCTTGTCGGCCACGCCAGTCAAATTTCTTTCTGTCAGATTAAAACGATCCATAATCGAGTCTGAAAGAGATGGGTGTACCTACATTGACGTTTCTTTGAGATTTCTCTCTCTCCCTCCGACCTCTCTCACGGGCGAGTCTCTTTTTAATAGCTGGTTTTATAAAGGATCAATTATTCAAGAGAGGAGAGCGAGGATATGGCCCTTGGAATTAATGGAGCTGCTGAGCTTTCAATTGCATTCATGATATATGTGCGGTCTTTTGCCTTATTGAGAGAGAGATAAAGCATTAACATCATAGTCATCTAACCTGATTTATGCGTCTTATTCTTCATTGTGTAGTTTATTATAGTCATCAGCTAAATCAATGTCATTTGAATAGTTTTTATTAATATCTTTTAATAATATCTTCACATTCTTTGAACTATATCATAGATGTATAAATATGGTAGGGTTGAAAAGAGACTATATTGAAAATCTGGGACAGGGATTAGACTAGTCCTAAACTAAAATAAATGTAAGAGCTGTCCAAACTGAAAACAACTTGCACTGACATATCTTAAAATACATCAGTGCCCTTTGTTTTGCCTCAAAATGCACACAAGAAGTGTTTTAGTAAGGCATGTTTGTTCAAACTAGTTATGTCATGGGTCTGTTGAATGCTGTATTCTGATTGGTTTAGAAATGTTTAATGGGTATGCATTATTTTTCGATAACTGCACACCTAACTTTTCACATGTCTTAAAAATAGGCACCAGAGCCATGTTTGTGGTAAACATGGTATAAGCGGAATAATTGGCTCCGGTACTTTGAATTATTTGAAAATAATGCACATCCAAGGTGGTAATGCCGTTACACTGCGGGTGTGCATTATTTTCTTATAATTCAATGGCCCGTCATCAGTTATTCCTTACTTATTTTTCCTAATTAAACTGAGGCCTAGTCCTGGCCTAAGCTAATCCCTGTCCGGGAAACCGCCCCTTAAAGTTTAGGGTTTTGAAAAATAAAAAAATGATATGACGTAAAATGAATATTTAATATTTAAGACATTTTGTTTACATGCAGATTTTCTTTTTTACTAAAGTACACAAGATGCTCTTTGGAACGTTCTCAAATGATGCTGAGATATCATAAATCATCAAAATCTGCACAAACTACTGGTGTCAATGCCAGCTTGAGTACATGCTATCTTTAAAACAAAAGAAGGACTTACTGAATACTAAAAATCTTGAAGATCACACTCTTCTTTGATTTAATTTTTAGGCGCAAAGGGCATTTTAAATAGTAATCTCAGGCTTTGCTTTTGCCACACATTCTATATAGTAGGCTATATTATTACTTTATTATTATTGTTTTCTTATTTTAATAACATTTCTATTATGATACTGTATAGGAAATGATCCTACAAGTGTATCTCTGTATAAATTCAAACACTATCCTCATTGCAGTTTAAGTTTGTCAAACCGTCTTGCAAACAGGTGTTTATTTAATTGAATTTTTTTTCAAATGTTTATTAGGGTGTTTTTTTTAAATGTTCAACTTTCACCCCCTAAATGTGTTAGGATATCAATAAAAACACACTGTGCAAATTGTTCCTACAATATCTAGAGGTTGCTCAAAGCCTTTGGATATTTCCAAAATCACATATTTTTGCAAAAACTGTAAAACACACAACACACATAAAACTTGCTTCTTGGAGGGTAACTTTGTTCCAGTTATGTCAGTCTCTTCTGTGTTAAACTTCAAAGGTCTTGAGCAACCTTTAAATGTTAATTAATATTGAAAAAATGTTGCCCAATTTTTTTTATTCAAACTTATTGGTGAGGTGAGAGCATAAACTTTTAAAAGTTAAAAAATAAAGACCACCCTAATGGTTATATTTTAAATTATTTTAATAATTCTGTGTCTAAAAGTGTCTTAACACCTTGCTATCAGAGTTGACAGTAACTGCATTGACAATGACTTATTCGGACAACAGGAAATCATGATTACATGACACTTTTTACAGAAAATGTTACATTGTAATGGCCTGTGACATCTTGTGATCCATAAGTATCAAATTATTAAAATAATTAAATATGTAACTATTCGAAAAAAGCAGAAAAAATTATGACATGGGACACCATATCTGACCCTGAACCACAATTTTGGATATTACAATATACAACCATTTAAAATACGTATATGGAATCTGAGGGTGCAAAAAATCTAAATATTGAGAAAATTGCCTTTATAGTTGTCCAAATAAAATCCTTTGTAACTGTATCCACTTACAAAAATAAAATTTTGATACGCTGTATTCAGTGTTGGGTAAGTTAAAAAAAGTAATGAATTACTAGTTACTAATTACATCTTCAATCATGTAATTAGATTACTTTACAAATTACTCCCTCCAAAAAGTATTTAATTACTTAAATATCGAGCCTTGAAATGGCTCGATGAAATAATATACAAAAAGACATTAATTATTCTGGTCCCACTTTAGGGTCCAATTCTCTCTATTAACTAACTATTAACTAATTTTACCTCAATATACTCCAACTTCTTATTACTTTTAAGTATTGGTAGAAATGGGGAGGGTTAAGGACACAGAATAAGGTTTTGCAGAATCAGGCATTAATATTTGCTATTAAGTATTAATAAACAGCAACATCTCATTAATATTAATGCTAATAATAATCAACCAGTTAATAGTAAAAATTACCATGTTAAATCCACTATTGTATTTTAGTATACATCAGTGTTTCTCAAACTTTATCAGCGTGTGGCCCCCTTGTGTACGGTGCATTCCTTTGCGGCCCTCCAAAGAAAATTTATGACAAAAACAGTTCTCAAACTTAACATTTTAATTAAACAAAACATTAAAATACACAAAGTTGTGCTGTTGGTTAGTAGCCTTATTATTATTATTACAAAAAATTCATGATAAATTAATGTATTTTATAAAATGTCATAAAACTGGGGCCCTCCGGCACCATCTCACGGCCCCCTGGGGGCCCCGGACCCCAGTTTGAGAACCACTGGTATACATAATTGTTTTGCAGTCCATACACAGTATTTAGTTACATCAGTAGTAACTGTAATTAGATTACAATAAAAATAAGAGTAATCCCTTACTTTACTTTTTCAAAGGAAAAGTAATTAAATTACAGTAACTACTTACTTAGTAACTAGTTACACCCAACACTGGCTGTATTTAGGAAATTGGAAATTGCAGAATTTCTTCATGACCCATACTATGTATTTTTGGCTATTGCTATAAATATAACCATGCTACTTATGACTGTTTTTGTGGTCCAGGGACACATATCTACCTGCTATTATATCATTACTTAAACGCATAAGCTGCTCAATTATGTATTGTGAAATGCACAATAAATATAAATTGAATTGTACTGTATTATAAAAAAAGATATAATCTGAATCTCAAATAGAATAAGCAGAAGGTTGTTTCTTCATTATTTTTTAATTGCACTGCAATGACCAAGTGTACCTCAGAATACAATGTGGCTCGAGAGCGTACTGTACATCTGTACGTCTTTGTTTCTTTCAGCTGCACGTATGTTCTCCATTGCGGTGAAGGTTTGTGTGAAAGAGTGAGTGGCAGTGATATAACCTGTTGCTCATCTGTTTCTGCTTTTATGTATGAACAAATTTCACCCAAAGAAAAGTGAAACTTCAAATAAGATAGACGGTAACCCGACCTCCTCACTGTTTTGATGTACTTATTCTAGGAGACACCGATTGGAATAGTAGAAGAGGGTAAAATTTACAAGAACAGGACAGACACTGTAACATAAGTTCCCTTTTGCTGACAGCCAGAGTCACAACATATGAGGATATCTACCGCATGGAAGCTCTTTCAACCTGACGTGCTTACTGGATGGCGGTGAATTGTTAACACGGTCAATCTGAAGGCCATGTCACACACAGATGTTTATCTGAAAAACTACAGGAAAATTGTACAATGGGTTGAGGAGCGAGAAACAGGTGGAGCACCTCTGGTCTGCAGGTTCTCTGGGAAAGGGAGATTCTCTTTCACTTGCATGTGTGTGTGAATTGCCCCTAGACGTGAATTAAATGGTCCCATCTGTAACCTTATAAGATGCAATGTTGCTTGCGAGACCTGAGATCGATTTTGTCCACTTATTCTGAGAGGGGAACGCAGAAGAAGCTCGCCGGGATCCGTTTTCAAGCGGATAATGACTTTGTGAAACAAGAGGGCAACGCAGGCCAACGCTTTCACACATTGTTACATCTTTATATCTGCATAACATGAACCATATTTACGGTCAGAATCCATCGCAGGAAACAACTGGATTCATTTCAATGAGCTAACCGTAGAGTATTCCCATTATATTGTACGCTGTACAGTGTTTACAAACTGCTACTGTCACTATGTACTGTATTGTCTTAAAAAATTACACACATTAGTTTTTCTATAATTAAGCTATTTTGTTGTATTATTTAACTTTTGTATAATATAATCAACAACTTTTGGTTGTAAAGTATGTTTTTTATTTCTGGCTTTACTTCTTGTAATGGCTTTGGAGGACATAGGCAGTGTGGAGGAGAAAGATGAGATTGCTAGATGCTTGAGCGAGTTTTAGATAATAACTCTAACCTGCTCCAGCCACTAGATGGGGTATGATAACCATGAAGAGATGTCCCAC
The DNA here is from genome assembly GCF_027580225.2 of Misgurnus anguillicaudatus. Taxonomy (NCBI): domain Eukaryota; kingdom Metazoa; phylum Chordata; class Actinopteri; order Cypriniformes; family Cobitidae; genus Misgurnus; species Misgurnus anguillicaudatus. The sequence continues at coordinate 16,573,245 of NC_073347.2, read as the reverse complement.
AAACTGCAGAGATATTTACAACAGAGGTTCCCAACCGCTTTTGCATGAGGACCCAGATTATACATTAGCTTTCATGTAGCACCACACCATAGTAGCACATTTTTGTCATTGTTGATACATTCTTAACAATTGCCTTAGTAAACAAAAGTATCTTTAAGTCAAACGACTGAATGAAATTGAAATTTCCATTTAACATTTTATATGGCTGTATTATCAAATCTTACTCGTTTATTCTACCACATCAAACAAAACATTTAACTTAATATTGTATTAACACTGGCCATATTTCCAAATAAAAGGTGAACTTTTGCCAAAGCACTGAGTTGAATTTGACACAACATAAGATAAGAAAACAGTTTTCTCTTCATTGAAAAGCTATTTATTTACAGACAAGGATAAAGAAAGAAAGATCTGATAACAGATTCATTTGCAGGTCTTGTTTGTGATTTATGGTTTCCTTTTCTTTAAATAAAAAAACATTGCATGTGCAGTACACTATAATAATTTTTATGGCTGTCTTTACAGATGGGAAACTTCACGGTTAGGGGTCGACCAATAAAAGTCAATTGTAATTAACATTAACAGCATGATACCAAGTCTGTATTTCTGTCTATGAAATGCAGTGGCATTCCATTTAAAATAATGCTTGTGTTTTATGCCATAATGTGCAGTTCTGCAGCAATAATATGCAAATGTAAACGTCAAATTTCAGTCATTTTTGCTTCTATAATATCAAGAAGGTTTTAATATCATCAAGGGGTGTAGTCATTGTTTTGCACAAATCGATGCATACAATTATTATATATAATCATTTAAACTGTTAAAACTAAAAACGCAAATTTCTGACCAAGAGTAAAAATGAAGGCATGCTGGAATCAACTTATATAAAGTTTTCAATGTATACAATTTCCAACCTGGAGAAAATGTCAGCATGGAAGCCAAACAAATCTCTCGGTGGTTAGACATTCCATCATTCATGAATATTAAAATCTTTCCAAACTAATATACACTGATGAAAATGTGTGTTGGTAATAACAAAAGTGTTACTTTCTGTTTTAAAAAGTAAGAGGAAATACCAGAATTAATCCACATCAGGTTTGTCTAACACTTTTCCATGATTGTCTGCTCCGTAGATTATTCTTAAATTACAATACACACATATTTTTAATTGCCAAATTTTATATATCATATATTTACATAAAACATATAATACTTTACACTGTAAAAATTGCTGTAATTATTGCCAGTAACTTACTGTAGAAGATAAAGAAAATGTTTCATGTTCAGTTAACTTTAAACAAACTGTTGCCAGTAAATAACATAAATGTAAAATCTACAGTAAGTTACTGGCAGCTAGTTGCCAGTAATACCCAGTAATACTGTAATTTCTACAGAATTTTTTTACAATGTAAAATACATTATGACCTGACTTTTCATGAAGAATATCTAAATCATTTTTGTTGTGCAATGATAAAAAATAATTCACATGTAATTTCCAAGATTATGTTTTATATGGTCTATGGTTAAAGCACCAGTAAGTCTTTTCTAAAGTCAAGGAGTATAGTTGAGAGACTAAGATGACGAATATTTCTCCACCTGCTCTGCTGTCTGCTTGAGTTCAGCAAGGGTTCAGTCCACAACGTTAAGCCGCTTTGAGTTCACTCTCCTCGGGGCATCCACAGTATATAAACATCAGTCACACACAAATATACTCACACATTCATACACATGCACAGTTCAAGCCATCTGATTGTAAGTGGTCAAATATTTTTAATGCCTTTAGTGTTATAGTGAGTAGAGAGGAATGAAAGAATATTCCCCAGACTAAGTTGGTTCGGACAGGCCTTTCAGACCCTCCAGAGACGAGAATCTCAGACTGATGGGTTGGCCAATGCTGTTATACCGTATAAAGGACACTAAACCAAACATTTCTTGCCATCACTTTCCGCACTTTAAACAAACTGTTGGTGTGGATATATCTATTGTAAGTGTGGGATACATCAGGGGTGAATAAATTCCCTACTCAATTGTAACGCTCACCAACCAGCACCTTCTTCAGCCGCCCTCTATTAAAATCCACCTACACCATCCCCATCTCATAGTTGACCTTTCGTCTCAATTTCTCACTCACCCAAAATAATAAATGCCTCCTGACTACTTCACAGAGATGACCTAACACGTCGTCCAGCAGTAGTGGAATGTCATATCACTCTAAAATCGCCCAATCAGCATGCCGGAGCGAAGAACAAACAGAGAAGGTACCCCGGCGTGGCCCGAGGATGAGCTCGCACAGGGCTGAAACTCCTTGGGATGTCAATGTAATAGACTGGCTTATGATGTGTAAATAGCACGCTGCTTTAATGGCGGCCGGTGTCCCGGCTGTGTCGCTCTGACGCTCTCAGCGATTGAATTTAAATCACAGGGGAGAGGAGATGGAGGTAGAGGGAGGGGAGGCTAGGCACTAGACTTTCTCCGGCTTCCTCTCACGTTCCTGGGCTAATCTCGTTGACCTCTAGGGTGGCAGGAACTGGTGGAAGAGAGGGGCCGGTGAAAGTAGGATAAGGACTGCTTGCTCACATTTTACATGACATGCATTAACTGCAGAAAAGTGTGGGTATAATTTACGTTTTGCACTGTCTGATACGGAGAACTGTTGCAGAATCATTTCCTTTAATATGGCAAAAGGACTAATGGGTATTTTAGGCTTATGTTTCACTTTATGCTCTCAAAAATTGCAAATAAAATTTGTATAATCACTATATTACTAATGAACAGAAGTATTTTGCTTTTTTAAAATATATTGAAACATTAAACCCAACTTTTCAATAAATGTACATTTTTATTCTTTTTATTTTAATTTACCTTGTAGTAACAAATCTAAATCTACAGAAATGTTAAAATGTTATAACTATGAATACATGTAGATATATATATATATATATATATATATATATATATATATATATATATATATATATATATATATATATATATATATATATATATATATATATATATATGTATGTATATATATATATATATATATGTATGTATATAATTGAGGAAGATAAAAGGAAAGGATGATAATTTAATTGCTGTGTTTAACACTTTTGCTGTCAGATACAACAAATTTATTTAGTAAAGAAACATAACCATGCATTCATGCTATAAAATTAAGAAGTCAAATATACAGATATGTAATAAACAGTCATATGGTAGATAAATTGTTGTCTGTAAAAACTGGGTTAAAAATATTTCTGATCTAGAATTCCTCTGTGCCTCACAATGCGGAGGAATTAAAAAAAACTTTACACACTACACCATACTCTGCCATTTCCCAATAAATCAAAAAGATAAAAAAGAAAAAATACAATAAAAAAGCACACTATTAGAATAAGAAAAGCTAAAAACTTTTGTGACTTACATTCCTGCATTTGTGTTTCATTATGTTATGTAAAAAATGTTTTTATGCGTATATAAAACTATTAAATAAGAGTACAAAAAGTTAAGGCTGCTTGTTTGCCATTTTCTTTTAATTTACAATTACAACTTTACCATTCATTAAAGTTACCTAATACCTATATGTTAAAATTGGTCATAAGTGTAATTTTTTTACATAATATATATTGCAATATATATTATATAACTTAATCAATAATTACTAGTACAAATAAATTTGATAACCAGTCATAACAATTGCTTTAGTAAACAAAATATATCTATTTAAAATTTCCATATTCCAATAATCTCTTGCTCTTTACTTCTTTAAGAGAGCAATTCATGTGGCCCTAAATTGTTTTAGGGATTGCAATACCACATCTGTTTGCATTAATTTGTGTGACCACATTTATATTTTGTGTACATTTTCAATTTTTCAATCAGTTAAATGTTAAACGTAAAATACATAAAAAACAGTTATATCACATATACATTACACATCCTCTGTCAACATAAAGCAGACATATGATAGTGTCCACCGAGAGACGTAAAAGCAAGAGTTCGAATCCAGCTTCCGTAGAGGTAACAGCCTTTGATACTCCGTTTCCTTTTTCATTCTGGCAATAGTGTCGGTTCCCACAGCAATTGACCTTGGAGTCTCTTCAGAACTTTCTCCCCACCCAATTTGCTGGTGCTAAAAGCTTGCCTGGAATCTGGCTGTTGTTTCATTACATCACTAAACTCTCCGAGTCTCCCAACACCCCTCTTGAAAAGTAACACCTGAGTTTTGGGGCAGTAGTGGCACGGGAAATGAGGATCGGATTAGAAGAGGCCGGTTGGAGAGGGCAGATAAAGAGTAGAGCAAGAAATAAACAAAGTAGATGAGCTGAAATATAATTTGGCCTTTTGCGTAATCCGGGGCGGGTGGAGACGCCTCTGATCGGGTGGTCTGTGAGTGGTTAGCTTAGCGGGGCTAAGAAAAGTTACTGTAGGTTGGCTGCTGCTTTCTGCTCTGATCCCGAGAAGCAATCAGGCCTAGGTCGCTATCTCAGCTGCACTGAGGAACACTCACATGCGTCTGAGACCGCTGCTAAAAGTGAGTCGAAAGTGGAAAAACTCAAGTGTGGAAAGCCGTAGAGGGTTTCAGATATCCCATAATGCAATGGGGCATACTATTTTTAATAAACATTTACCAAACTGGCTGAAATATAGCATATAATAATAATAATACTACTAATAATAATAATAACAAAATAATAATTATTATTATTATATTATTTGGTTGTGCTATAAATCACAATTTTGTCATTGGATTCGTCTGTGCTTACACTTACACCCTGTGGCTGCTTTAATTTACATATTTTCACAAAATATTCACCACACAATATATTGAGCGGAAACATCACTTCAAAATTATAAACACAGGCGCTTATGTGAAACACATTCAGGGCATTAGTCTCTCAGATGTGTTTGTGTTCTGTATTCGTACAATAATCTTTAGTGGTGAAATGATATATCACAGGAAACCTAATTCTTCGATAAACCTTTAACACAGAGGCAAAGAAAGAAAATGAAAGCACGGAGAAAAAGAAAATAAGTGTGATGTCCTCCAGAGGAACTTGCACTGTATGCTAATAATGTGTCTGCAAATCATCTGGACAGACAGGCCATCTCCCGCTCCTGATATACTGCTTCCTCTCAGGCCATTCCTGTGACATTTCTAATAAACGCTGACTAATACACATTAGTCTTCATTTGCTAATTAAAGTCCTAACATGTTTATTCATCGTTGCTTTTTTTGAAACGTCAAACATTTTGAAGAGTAGTTAGATGATTTAAAATGTTTATTGTGTTTAAATTACTTATTGTCACAGGAACAGAGTATCTATGCTTTTGACAAAGTACAGCTTGGAAATTTGGGTTATGCTGGATATTTGACACTGGTTAGGGTGTGTGAATAAATAAAGCTTTTGGGAAAGTTACTAAATATTTTAAAATGATAAAGAAAACTTATAAGTGTTGCTTAAGGGAGCTTTGCAATGATGATGATGCAAAGTCTCCCAAAGTGTTAGTACTAAATAAAGGTGCAGTGTGTAAACTTGAATAAATAAGACACTTTTAAAAATTAAGGTTCCTAAAGGGTCCCTATATAACCTTTTACATTTAAACAACTTATCTTGAACAAATGGTTCTCCGTAATGAAAAATGTTTTACAGACTATAAAAGGGTATTTTCCAGAATTCGGGCCTATTTATGTCCCCATGGTGTAATTCTATTAAAAACTAATCAAATCTAATACATTTGAGCACCATTAATTAGTATAAACAAAAACAAGCCTAGACTTTTTTATGGCTGCTCTTACTAATAATTTTATCACATTTTATTAGTGTTTTGTGGTACAATATTTGTGTTTTGGTGTTGTCCTTCACCAGAGTTTTCACATGTCGTGCCATATTTTAAACATTATTTATCACAAATTAATAAAAAAATGCATATGAATTAAATGTTACTTGGAACTAATAAACTACATGCACAGATTAAGCATATATATGCATTTTGTACTTCATTTTGCGTAATTTCTACCTGTCCCATGGTTTAGTCATTACCAACACGCTCTGCATAAAGGGACTTTCCCACTGTTTTTTATCAAAAGTTTATTTGGTAGTGATGGTAACCTAATGACATAGTGGAGCACATAGACTGATGCCTTGATGTCCAGAAAAGTAAGTAAATCTACTTTTTATTCTTTGTGTTGGGCATGTACACTTACAGGCGTCATTACCATATGTGTTGTATTTCTGTATTTTTAAACATTTTTGAAATATTTTTATCATTTTAATAGTTAAAATGGTGTACATTACATGTAGAAAGCTAGCTACACTTGCTTAGTCATCATCTTAGCTAGTAGGGCTAGTTTTCTGACAAAAATGTCATTACCAGCACAGTCATTACCAGCACAATACATAATTTTGCCAATAAATTATGTAAAAATAACAAAAGCATCCAACAATTATACATTTCTGACAATGTATTAAAAACTTTTGATACATGGCATTCATTTAAAGTAAGCTTAGATTCCAAGCCAGGGTAGATTGATGAATCAGAAATTTAGATACGTAAGTGACTATAATTCATATAGCAAGTAAAAATCTCATTAAGTTCAAGATAAATTAGATTACATGTGAAACCACCAAATGTTTTAAAAGCACTGATTTATCATTTATGTTTTTTTTTTGTTTTGTTTTTTACATATTTTCGATATGTTAAATATGGTAAAGACACATTTACTTGACATAGTTAAGAAAATAGCAAAAAAAATCATAAATTCCCTTATCTTATGGTCTCAACCAAGCTCATAACGTCGATCCTGACTTAAGGACTGATAATTTGACTGATTAGTCAAATTTGGAATTTTAATTTTCAAAAGTGCAGCAACCCATTTTGGCCCTTAATCTGAGAAATACCCAAAAATGAATGGTTATTTAAAAAACTTTAAACCAAAAATGGTTCTTCTATGGCATTGCTGCAGAGAAATAAAGTATATGTAATGTTATGTAAAATATTTCTAAAACTGTCCTGTATGCACAATATGCTAGTACCATACTACAATCTTACATGTTTTATATTTGCCTTTTAACTTCATGACTCATTGCATCTTATGTTAACATAATATTTTAACCCAATTTTAAATAACTATTCAGCTTAAGGAGCTCGTAGCTTATCGTGACAGTCTGGGCAACATTTGACCATTGAAATCATTTGACGTGTGCTTGTTTAAAACTGCAATCAACTGTATTTCAGAAGTCACTTGATACATTTCAGTTACTAATCAGATTATTAATAACATGCCTCACTTCTAAAAATGTGTTTAGATGGAGCATTTCCTCTGAGCTTAAGCACCACCAGATGACTTTTGCAGGCTTCGCTACACAGTTTCTCCCAGGCCCAAAGGCACGACGAATTCCACGCATGTGCGTTTATTTGATTGTTTAAGAGCCATTTCCGGAAACCAAGTATTAGAGTGCCAGGAGCTGCCTTGTAACAATTAGGGGGTTAAATGGTAGTTGGCCACACAGGAGGGCATTGCCACACCGCACCCCTCTTCCTGCCCTCCGAAGGTCAAAGTTCAAGGAACTTTTCAGGAAACGTCAATTTCTCAACTGCCCCAAAGCAGGTGGACACCAAGCTGCTGGCACTGTTTACCAAACTCATTGAAGAAATAGGTAGAACGGGAAGCTCATAGGATGAGGGTGTAGTTCTGAAAGTCTCACCTCATGAGGGGTGTGCAGCATAAACCTGCCCTTCAGTAACAGCAAATCAAATATAAGTTTGGTTCAGGTTCTTCAACTTATAAGCTAATGGTCAGTAAGCTTCTGTCAAGTTATGAACTTTACCTGCACTGTGTTATTGTTTGAGGACCTGGAGATGAACCCTCCAGGGAAGAGTTAGCCATTAGTAAAAGGATCAGACTGTTATTTGAAGAGCCAAGGTCAGATTTAGAAGATTGAAGGAGAGATAAGCCATAGCTTTCTGTGTTTTGATTATGAGGTCAACACTCACAGAAGGGGCTGTGAAGTCTCTTGAAGAAACACTCCAACCCATCTCCATGTTCTCCACCGATCTCCGCACACCTGCGAGGAAAGGAGAGGACGGAGATCTTGGGAACCGTGTAGCGCTGTTCTGTTTGACACCAGCTGCCATTGCCCAGCGTGGCCAAGGGCAAGGTCACTATGCCGACCAGAGGGAACAGCCAGTAGATTGTTTTCGCTCCCGCAATAGACAAACAGCCGCCATGGGCACAGTGAGAGAGCCAGCTGTGGCCATGACCTTTACACCCGACAGCCTGACCCCAAATTAGCACTAGAAAGGCAAGCAGGGATGACAACTAATTATTGGCCTTTTGGCTGCCTATGGGCCAACCTGAGAAAAATGCAGCTCATGTGTGCTGCAATGCACCAGTGTTTAAAAAATGGGATGAATGTGGATTCTAATAATTTTGTAATATTAAAGCAACACTATGTAGTTTCCATGTAAAAATGGCTTACAGCTCCCCCATGTGGTTGAAAAGCGCAACAGTGCCTAGTATCAGACACTCTTCTGCAGGCTGGTGGAGGGGCGGGGCTGTGTGCTCTACCCTCCACCGCCACTTTCAGAGTGTGCTTGTAGCAGCTAGGAGGCTGCTCAGGTTGCAGCAACAGTACAATTTGTCCAGTTAAAAGTTGTTCTATCACTGAAATAATTTTAGGGACATTATTTAAATGTAAAAAAAACTACATAGTGTTGCTTTAACAAACAGATTTGATTTAATTTATTTGTTTATTTTATTTTGGTGGTGTCCTAACCAAAATGACTGGGTTAATTTTGACCCATAATAGGTAAATATTGAACAGAACACACCGCTGGGTTAAAACTGCTGGGTTGTTTTACCGTGCGTTCGCGGCAACTGGTTTGAGGCGTCAAAATCGCATCTACCGCGTCTAGTTTGCCGCTTGAAAATTTTGAATGCATTCGCACATCTAGAGTGAAGTAGACGCATGGAAAAAGTAAGCATTTGACACGCGTCAGAGGCGAAATCTGCTTCTTGTGGGAGGGGCAAGTGCTATGCAGTTGTCTGTTTGCAAGATGGCTGATTACCGGTTTGTATTTGGTAACCTTACTATAGGGGGGAAATAGTTTAAAAGTTTAAAAAACGGTGGGAATGCCACAGGTCGATTAATGTAACGTGACTCTAAAGTGAAATGTGTATTTACAACTTATCAGGTTGTCTGATGTCCTCACTGACACTCTTCCAAGTGAGGTCCTTTTATTCCTGTCTCTATAGAAATAAGAACTTGTGTCTTATAGCTCCAGGTGACTGCTCACGGACAATATCAAGCGTTCCTCCATGTTGAATGAGTGACTCCGAGCGGGCTGCCGCCACAGCAGCAAGTAGGCTCCTGACTTGTTAACGTGGCGCGAAAATCCAACAAAGTAAAAAACGCAAAATGCACAAAAAGCACCATTCGCGCATACCGGGCCAGATGCTCAATTTGCGGCATTCACGCGAACTAGATGCGCGAATGAGGCAGAAACGCGTCTAACGTGCCGCGAATGAGGCGTTTACCGCGGCGTGTTAGACGCGATTCTGCCTCATTCGAGCCCTCCAGATGCGCATCAAAGCGTCTTCACATTGACTTAACATTGAAATCACTCGCGGTTAACGCCTCTAACGCGGTCGGTGTGAACGCAGCATTAACCTACTGCTGGGTTATTATACCCCATGGTTGCATAACAACAACCCAACATTGTATAATTTTTATGGGGTAATTTTTAACCCAGCATGGGTTCTGTCCAATATTTACCCATTATGGGTCAAAAATAACCCAGCCATTTTTAGAGTGTAGAGGTTCTTCAATGGTTTGGAGTTATTGAAATGACAATCTGCACAAGAGACTTTACGTTTTAGTTAGCATTGCCAGTTCACTTGACCTAAAAGACATTTTCTCACTGTGAGTTTGTTTTAACCCATAGTTGGGTAAAATATGGACAAACAAAACAATTGGGTTTAAAATAAATTAACTTATGCTGTGTTGTTTCGACCAACGGTTGGACATTTAGGTTAACAGAGGTTGAGTTTGTTCACATTTGTGAGCAAATCTGTAAAAATGCAGCTAAAGTAATTTTTTGTGATTTACATTAAATCATCCTACGTGATGTAAAGAACATTCTGTGAAAATATAACCTTGATACCTTTCATATTGATTAAGTAAGGACATGTCAAAGATTAAAATTAATGACTGAAATAAAACTTTAATGCTTCTAATCACATTGGAGTATGCAATTTCGCATTTTATCCAGCAGGATATGACAGTTAACATAGTTGCAAATGAATGAAAGTTAGTTGACATGTCGTTGCAAAGTTATTTATAGTTAGTAGTATGTCTAAAGTGGACTATCAAATTAAGTGTAACCTTATTATATATTATGTTATATTTTAAATATATAGTAGTTTATATAGGGATATAAACTACTCAGCATTTTTGGAATGAAAAATTATACATTTTTAAGTCAAGTATATGTGTCTTCGCACGGATCATACAGGTGCACTGGGCATCAAAATGCTTACGAGCTGCCTGAGGACACAGAACAAGACAGTGCAGAACAGTTCCTTACAGACAAAAAAGTACGCTTTCTAGGTTCACACTTAACATTTATCACTAAATTAAAGAACAGCATGCAGTCTTGGCTCAGTTTCCTCCAATGGAAATACCCACATAGTCAGCTAATGATTGTCATTTCAGCACTATAATCACAGAAGTGTTTGGTTAAAGCTGTGTGTTTAACAGGGGTTTGTTTTTGAAACTTTTTGCACTAACATAATTCTCACGAAGATTGTGCTCCACCTGTTTCACAGACCAACTGCAAATATATGGGCTTGGATAGATAACTACCAAAGTGAAGGTGGAAATGGTCCAAAGTAAAAATTAGATCTTCTTAAAAATGTGAAGTAGCAGAAAGTTTTCTGTGAATGTTGGGGTTAGGGATTAGGGTAGGTTAGGGGAATAGAACATACAGTTTGTACGGTATAAAAGGCATTATGTCTATGGAATGTCCCCACAAAACATGGAAACCAGAATGTGTGTGTGTGTGTGTGTGTGTGTGTGTGTGTGTGTGTGTCACACCCTGTCTTTTATTTAAAACATATAATTTTTGAGTCATATTGAAACTAAATAGGAAAAATTTTAATGATATGTTCAAAAAAAAGAATGTGTTATGTGTTCTTAAAAATAACAATTAAGGTAGTAGTTTGCTTATGTTTTTTCTTCAGTTTTAGGTTGAATTTATTCAATTATTTAAAATTACTGTCTTAAGCAAACAATTCATACCTATTTAAATTGTGTAAATGCAACTTTGAAAGCTGTTCAAGTATAAACTTCTACAGTATTCAAAGTGTTCCCAATGTGAGATTTTTACGTAGTAAATTGTACAATACCATACAACCGTACAATAATTTTTTCATGAGGAATTTGTCAGGAACCCGTGTGCCTTCTGTGTGAACACAAACGCGTCCCATAATTGTTTTTGGAATCACTCCTGTAAAGGGGACCTAGTAACATTGCCATAACATTTACAGAATGCATACTTCGTGCTTGTTGTCTTAAACCACCGACCTAATCATCAGAAAACAACAAATATCTGAATGTGCAACTTGATATAAACAATTGCTACAAGACCTACCACAAGGGTCAAAATAAACGTATTAACCAAACTCATCCTAAAACAAAGCAACAAGTTGCCCAGTGCATGCTGGGTAGAAGATAAATGTGACTAAACTGTAAAACCATATACTCAAAACAAGCCAAACATTGATTCAACTCACCTGCTATACTAATAGGCTCAACTTAAAATTTTGAACATGAATGAATTACTTGACCTAATATGTACAAGCTCTTAGTAGTATCCCGTATAATATGTTGTCCGGCTCGCCATATTACACTATTAGCCTAATGTAATGGGATGTCCTAATCCAAACATCCCAAACTCAGTGGACCACAGGGGATGCACCATGTCATCTGGACACTATACTGCTTCTTCCACTGATACTCTGGCAGGCGTTAGGCCCGTTCAAAAAAGTCCTTCACACCAGCTCCCTTTTAAAATGATTTTCTCCCTTCAGTTTCCCTCACCAGTCTCAGACTGACAATCACATCGCTGGCTGTGCACATTCTACGCTCTTTAATGCCAAATTAAGCTCCGGACCCTTTTCTTTTAAATGGGGGAGCCAGAGAGAGTGCTGACAATCGCGATTGTGCCAGAGAGGGGAAAAATTAAACGGTATTTAAAAAATACAGAACCCCACATTAAAACCCTCCACCACAATTGCTGCTAATTGGTAGATTATCCGGCCGCTCTTGGAAGCCTACACCGGGTGAGGAAGAGGAGACTTAGCCCCCATACTCTTCCTCTGAGCGGTAGGGGTGCTGGTCGAATCGTGTCAGAGTGGGCAAAGGATTAGCGCCTCCATTGTCGGAGAACATGACCTTGACTGGAGTTTACAGTTTAGCCCCTCCCAGTCCTCTCCACAATCTCTGTCACCATACTCTTTGACGGCACATAATGATATGCTTTGGGAGAGCCGGCAAACCCACAACAGGGTAACACTGAGCAATGATGGCAAAGAGGTTTGCCTCTCGTAAGTATGTAAAGTGTCCTATTTCGTGTTCTTTTAAAGTAAAAGACAAACAACTGTTGATGAATTCATCCAACTTGGCCTTCTGTAGTGACAGACATGAACCATACAGACAATGTGTGATTTAATATTTTTAAATTCTACAAAATTCTTCAGAGCCCAAGCTGTTGATGAGCAGTTGCCTTTATTAAGATGAAAATTGAAAAATATTAAAGTAAACTGTAGTATTTACTATAGTAATTTGTAGTATACTGTATTATATCACAATTATAATGGCCATTACTATAGTATTCTGTAGTATTAAGTATAATACATCAATAAACTGTTGTAAATACTGTAGTGTACTTTAATATTTACTATAGTTGCTATAGAGTAAATTTTAGTGTACACTTCAGCAAACACTATGGTTAAAAAGTAATATAGTATCTAGGCAATTTACTATACTGTAGTTTACTCTAGTAAATATGCAGTATTTTAGTCCGGGTTGTATAATTTCTCTTCCAACAAACTGCTATCTCTCATGTTTGTAGCAAAGCTCCTTTTAATGAATCAGTTCTGCACTGTATTAACACTCAAATTACATTTAAACTTCATTACTATTTGACTTACTGATCCATAAACAGAGGGCTGGAAACAAATTAGCAGCGTGTTGTCCAATATTCTGCTCTTAATAATTTCAACCCTAATCCTTTAATTGCAAGGGTGTGTAACTGGGATATTGTAGCAGGCAGACGTGCACAATGTCCACACCTGTGCAGACGACTGCTTTTCAGTACAACGAGTGGACGCTTTACACAGTCCTTGGCCGTGTGATTTCCCAGAATGAGACCCATTACGGCGCACAGAAAGAGATGTTTCTCGGTGCTGCTTTTGATGAGCGTCCATTTGCATCAAAAAGGCCTCAGTTTCCAACTGTAACTTGTAAACTGATCAAAAGGCCAAGCGATTTCTTAAAAGCTGAGCAGCTTTTCCCCTCTTTTGACATAAGAGAGGCACTCCAGGGACCCTGGCTGTTGTGGCCTTGGAGGTTAGCTAAACCAGCCACTCAGACTACAGGGCTCTGTGCTCCTCTTTACTGCGCCCAGTCTGAATGGAGAGGTTCGGTCACAGTGTATCGACGCCCCCTTTTACTAAACACAATGAAACCAATTTATGTGCAATGTGCTTGTGTATGTGGGTATGTAATGCGTGCATCTGTGTGAGGGGATGTCGGTATGCTTTTTGAGTGCTTTGAATGCTTTTACAACTAAGTTCTTGAAATCAAATTTAAATATTTGTGCTGCATTCAGATTTATACTGCAGATCTGCTTGTGTAGATGTACAATGGAAAATATGCTTTCTCAAGGGCCGAAGTGCGACTTATTTTCAGCCCTGGAGTTTCCGGCCCACTTTAGTTCATGACTGACTATGTTAAAATAATATAATTAAATCCTCAGTAGCCTACATAAGTCAGTGCACTGTTTTCTGCAGCCTTGCTATTCATTTTATTTTTCAAATATATCATTTCCAATTCAATGCAAATACAGTAGCCTAAACAATTATGATTTTTGCCATAATCGTGCTGCCCTACCATAAGGTATTTTAATAATATTCAATTAAACTTATTCAAAAACTACTGAAAGGGAACAAATGTGTTTGTGTTTTCCGCTTTTTAAAAGATGAGGTTACTTGTAGGGTTCAAAAAGTTTGGAAACTCCTGATGTACAATACACAAGCAAGATTTATCAAGTATGCAGGGGAAACAGATGGAAAAATAAAAATCCTTATTTTCATTTTTTAGTACGTAGATCATGTATATTGCCAAGTAATGTAAAGTAGGCCTACCTTGTGTAAAAAAAGAACAAATATATAATGGACTTTCAAAATTTAGTTTTACCTGAGAAAAAAATCATATTTATATGAAACTTACTTTTTTTCTAAATGGATGAGTTTTGCATAAAATGCATTTTTGTTACTCTTGTAATAGACGATGAATAATGTAATCTGTGACTTCGATTTGAAAAAGTTACGATTTGTAGATCATTTTCCTTTTAGAGGCCGTTCGTATGAAGTCACGCTTAAGTTTTTTAAAAATCTAGACACACGGCAAATGCACTTAAATATAGATACCTCTGAAACAAAACTCGTGTTCACAGGCGCTTTGAAAAGCAGAAGAAAACGGCACGTCCTGCGTTTTCCATGCGTTTTATATGTTAATGGACTCTAATGCAAGAGTTCTTGTAATAAGTGGTCGGGACACAATCAACTAGGGCATAAAGCGGTGGGGACATCTCCTACCCGCAAATTACGTGAGTGGGGCTGGATAATATTGTGAGGGCTGGCAGCCTAGGGACAGCAACCTTCAACCCGGTAGCATGACAACACCGGCCCTCACAAAAAACAGACGGCCCACCGGGAATTCTCCCGGTCCTCCTGATGGCCAATCTGGGCCTGTGCTTTCTTGACCTGGTTTGCGTTACTTTATCTGTTCTGGTGTGCTAAGCAATAGAGTATTTTGAAAGCACCTATAAAAAGAAGAAATGTATGAATATTTGAAGAGTTTGGTTCTAAAATGCAATAAATCCATTTTGACTAATTTCGGTAAAAACGTGTTTTCTATACCAAGAAAGTTAGGGTTGGGGATAGGGTTACGACTATTTTCTGTTAAAAACTTTCACATAGCATCTTGAGGTTATAAAAACATAAACATTTCAAATCTATAATTTGAGTTTCAAACATTTATTATAAAAACTGATTATTTTTTCCACAAAATCCAGTAAATCCATGACAAGTTTTTTTTAAAATGCTATAAATCTATTGAATCAATATATAAATGTGCGATCATCTTTGCCATGTTATATTCATTTAGTTGACTAGTGGTATACACTGATAAAAAAATAAACATTAATGGCATTAATCAAAACACTTTCTTTGGCATATTAAGAACACTGTCATTGCTGCCTTTATCCTTGGGACGTCGTCGCTGAACATTTTTGACAGCGATCACCTGTAAAATGTTTTGGTCCTGCTCAATTTTCGTTGGCTTCGAGTAAAATAATGGAAAGTGTTTGATAAGATATGTTAGCATGACAAACGCTTGATGCTGTCGTGTGAGAACAAGCAACAGCCAACATTTTTCCTTCTCCTTGCGTAAATAATTTGATTTTGATGGTTACGTTTCTTTCCCGTCACAGAAAACCACCACAGGTTTAGCAATACCATCAAAGTAGTATTTAGTTTTTGTTTGTTTGTTGATCACGAAGTACAAAGTAGATGAGGAAAACAAGGATTTTGTGTGTATTCAATGCGCCACCATTGTTGTTTACAATGCATGGACCGGTGCACTGTGATTTGTTGAGCGGATTTACTGCATTCTGCAGAAAGGGAGGACTGGCGTTTATTGCGTTTTGGGAAAAAAGGGAGAAAAGATGTCGAAATAATACATCAGATATTGTATTTTTCGTAAAATGAATAATTTTTTAATACTGACCTGATACAAAACTGGTTTTGGTGGTAACTCTTTTTTTTCTTTTTATAATGGCATTTATAGCATTTTGAAACCAAACTCTTCATTTGTAAACCCATCTTACTTTTTTTTAAATTCTGGCCAGAAGAAACTGCATTCTGTTATGCATGGTCTTTCATAACTCAGGAGATTAGATGGAGTTGTGTTTCATTTACATTATCAACTTAGTCTCAGATGTTTATTAGAAAATTGTTCAAATGCATTAAAGGCAAAGTTGTTGAAGTGATGTAGATTGTACAGGCAAAATAATCTGGAAATATTCGCGCAATGCAAATTGTTTGAATTTATTTTGAAATCTTCAATTATATCGACTTTTGGTTGCAGACTTGGCAAATCTTCTAAAACTAATGGAGACATTTGTGAGATTTATTTTTATCCTTTTGATGGGTGTACATTTTGTTAAAGGTCATACATATTTTAAATGACACAGAAGATGTGGGCCACAACAAAGATGAGAACAGGTTGTATGTGCGGGTGTGCGTGCGTACACGTGCAAATCTCTCCTGATCTGCACCCAGCTGCCTTCACTTACAGGACACAGGGGTATGGGGGTCACAGGGTCACACCATGACCTCATCAAATTAGCCCCAACCGAGTTAGGTGTTTAGCACAAGTTAACGCTCGTAATCTGAAGGGCATTAAATGCAAATGCGGCAACCATATGCCCACTTCAAACAGACCCCGCGCGCTGGCTTCCCAACACCCTCCCCCTCTCCACCGGTATGTATTCACTGCCCAATCATTCACTCATGCCTGCCTGAGTGTGGGGGGGGTCTGTTAAAATGACAATGGTTTTCTCTCATACTGACCAGGTGCAAAACATTTCCATCCCTGATAATAATGCAAAGACAGTAGACGTTTGATATCTGTAAGGAAAGATTGAAATATCGAATGTGGTGCTGTCTCAATCCAACTCTCTTTAACATAAACAATCACGCTCTATTGCATATTTCTGCATCCCATCAGACTCCTTTTATCAGGAAACCTACCAAGCAAAGGAAGAAAACATTTACAAAATGCATTGCTGCATGATCTCTCATGAGACAGAATGGGTGAGTAAGAAAGAAAGAGAGAGAGAGAGAGAGAGAGAGAGAGAGAGAGAGAGAGAGAGAGAGAGAGAGAGAGAGAGTGCGCACAGGCAGGATTGCTGATGATTATGGGTGTGAGGGCTGATTGTACACCCTGAGGCTGTGTTGCATGCTGGGACATATGGCAGCTCCTATGTGCTAATAAACACCTGTGGACAGAGTGAAACAGGGGAGACCCCCACTGGGCCCCGAGGCCTTTAAAGGCACCTGCACAGACCTCCACCATTTTTAACCTCCCTTACTTTGTAATCTCTCCCTATAGTTACCCTTTACCACTTAAGTTCGGACAAATATTTATGCACAAAATCTGCACATAGCAAACTAAACAACAAGGTCGGGTAGATGTACCACTATATCAATGTTAACATTCTGATGACATTTGAATAGGAACTGTTTTCATAATGTTAAACTGAAGTGTTGGTTTGCTGGGCTGTGGGTTATAAGACGCACCTCCACCGGCGAATCTACACAGCTGCTGCAAAAAGAGAGCATTGTGGGAGAGCTCGCCGCTGTCAATCAAACCTTCTCTCATTAAATTTGTTTAAGCCCTTTGACAAGAGTTACACTGTGTGCGTCATAAAATATTCCTAAATCGAAACTTGCGGATGCTCTATGAAAAATATACATGTGAAGTCACCTCATAAGTTCTCTTTCGAAACAAATATCAAATATAAATTATAAGTTTTTTTTTTTTTTGAAGATTTATCACACACCATTTGTCACACTGTATTGTGATACATTGGTATGAGATTATGAAATTCACCAGACTACATATAGGCTAGAAAACACATGTTGGTATGCGTGTAGGATGTCCATATGCTTCTATAGCCACTTTAAACACATAGGCTTAGATCTCCCAGCTTATTAGATTTTTTTTGACTGTGGGTCCATTCTGCAAAACCACATAACAACGGGCACTATATAGAAAATATGCAGGCCTTTAATCTGGAGAAAATGGTCTGCTTAGACTATGAGTGATGTCCTAGTGCATTTTTCAGCTCTGAGATGAGGGCTGATAATCAACCTGAAATAATTTATAGGATTTCATTTTCAAACATCTGCTCTTTATTAAGGGATACAGTATATGTGATACATGGTGACCCCTGTGTATTCTAATGAAGATCTGACCACGTGTAAGTTTGTGTAAGGGAGACCTCTACTCAAGTTTTTTTAAGATTTATTAAGAAATTGCTTTTCTGCTATCATCTGACTTTTATATACTGTAATTTATTAGTCCCTAAAGTTAGTAGTTGTAATGTAGTAATTAATATTTTATTATTTTGTTATGGCTTTTTCACTTTTAAAATCATTGTATTTCATGGCAGAAATAAAATCATATGTATTCTTCATGTTTGTAAGAAGGGCACACAAACTGCTTAAATTAAATAAGAATACAATATCAGTATATTTGAATAGCTAAAGATGATATTTCCTGAAAATACATGAAAATACGTTTTATAAAGTACTCATTTCCTGTCTGATTATCTGTTTATGAATTATTACTCTCAAATTTCTGAAAAAAACAATAAAACCATTACAGAACATTCTAATGGTTTCCATTAAAATACCAATAGGAACCATTTGCTTTTACCATTAAAACCACTACACTGTAGGGTGTTTTGAGCCAAATTCCATTAGAACCAATACATATCATTAGAGACCAACAAAAACCAATACACTGTAGTATGTTTTGGGCCATATTCCATTAGAACCAATAAAATTCCCAATAAAACTTCTAATGGTTTTATTGTTTTTTTCAGCAGGGCAGTCAATGATTTGCGTTTATTTTTAAATAAACACATTTAAAATATACAAGATTTTGTTTCCAAATGGGAAATCATTTTTGTATACAAATTTTTAGTTGCTGGTCTGGTGTATATTTAAAACTACAAACTGCTGAATAAATGTAAAGCTTAATATTGGAAGTGACATAATATACAGTACAAACACTCACTTTAGCCATACGAGATCTGCGCACGTGCAGTTTAATCTACTTCTTACCCCTAAACTAAAACAGTATCAACCATGAACGACACAGACATTTATAAGAAAGTAAAAAATAATTAATTTCCAATTGTAAGGTCACATATATTATTTTTCCACAGTTATCATTCCTGCCATTTAGTTACATGTGTTGTATTGTCTTCAAAGTGGATTTGGTGGCAATATTACAAAATGAAAATTTCGAGCAAATGCTCACCATTGAGTCTCACCATTCTCTGTCACTCCAGTGAAGACTAACATTAGAAAACCCACCTTTAATCCTTTTCCCGAGCCTCTGTTCTAAACAAGAGCCTTTTGACCCATTCATTGAGCCAGCGCCCTTTGATATTGAGGACTGGGTTTGTGAAGTAGCACAGCCACTATTGCAATGCCTTAATAAATAGCTTCAAACGTAAGTTATGGTGATCTGCTCTTGAAGGTGAAGGGTTAGCATTGCTAGGGCATGAGATCAAGCACTGGTTTATCCCAGCAGGCTAGTGAAAAGCAGAGCCACTTCAGACGCTAACTGCCCGGACAATGTCGATCGGGTCGAACAGCGTTTGGATGAAGTGGTGCCCCTTTCACATCCGCAACAAGTGACAATAGAGCCAGAATAGAGAGACTAACCTGCTGTTTAGATAAATAAAGCTACTCTATCAGCTCTCATAATTGCTCCAGCCCCCTTCTCCTCTTCATAGACCCAGCACCCCTATTGTCCAGCGGCGAGTGCTGCATGGCCCCCTCAGATCCTCCTAATTGCTGACAGATTTGATTTCTCAGTGACGGCGGGAGCTCTGTTCGTGGCCTTTACATCCAGTAATTGCTTTCTCTTCTCCCCCTCGTTTCTGCCCTTCCCCTTCCTTCTTCACTCCGCGCTCCCTTCTACCCCCACTCTTCTCCCAAAACGGAATTCCCCTCTCCCCGCACCGAACCCCCTTTTAATGGTTTCCTTCTATGTTAATAAATCCTCGCCATTTAAATCACATTTAGAGATGTTTTGAATAACTGATTCCAATTACCCCGTGGCTCTCTCGGAGAGGAGCCTCGGTGCGAGGCCGAGCTGCAGTCAAAAAAGTGGGAAAAAGTATGGGTTTAAATGGAAAGAGGGCTACTGAAGTCTCTCTTCAACCCTCAATGGTGCATGATGAGTGCATACTGCGGAAGTATCCAGACCTCCGAACACAATCGCTGAAAAGTTTTGTTTGAATGAGAAATGACTCTCTCTCTGTATACATTTTTTGTTTATTAATCACTGTTATTTTTATAAATATTAATAACACATTGTAGAAAATGCAGCACTACAATATGGTGTACAGTACAATATAAGTTTTTTAGTATTGCCATTATCTCAGATATTGGATATATGATGTGGAAATATTAAAAAATAATGTACTAAAGTCTGTTGTACATATCAGTTCAAATCAGAAAAACAATAACAAAGGAGAACTTGGCATCATGTAACTGACGTAGCCTGTTTAAAGCCTTTTTTATTTCACATTTCACAGATGCTTAAAATAACTTCATCAGTTCTTCTGAAAAACATTTAAAAATAATATTTGTTTCAAGCTGATATACAAGAGATTTAAGCAGACTACTGTAGAAAAATAATGCATGACACACAATAATATTTATACAACGTATGTCCAACATCTAAAGTCATAGCAATATAAAAATTGCCCACACTGTAATAAAAATCTGTAGAAATTACAGTATTACTGGCAACTAGCTGCCAGTAACTTACTGTATATTTTACATTTATGTTATTTACTGGCAACAGTTTGTTCAAAGTTAAATGAACATGAAACATTTTCAGTCTTTATCTTCTACAGTAAGTTACTGGCAACCAGCTGCATAATTACAGCAAAATGTTTACAGTGCAGTAGTATATACCATTTCTTGAGTATGTACACCAAATACATTGTAGAGCGAAATTCGCTTGCACTTTCAAAGCACAAAGCAATTTTGGAGCCGCTCTGTAAATGTGTGTTAAGCATGAAGTGAAATGAAGCAATGAATGCAATTGAAAGAGGGCTTTTCAAAAGCAACAAACCTATTAATAAATTCCATTGAAATGAAATTATGTACAAAGCCTCGAGCATTTCAATAAAAAAGTCTAAACAAACAAATTTGTGCGGCATGTGCGGCACTACAAAGTTATTTACAGCTAGAATGCCACTTTTCTCACTAATATAACTCCTAAACACACACAGACACACACACACAGCAGGTCTCATTCCCCCTAAGGAAAGCTAGAGGGCCCACTTGAAAACAGAACAGGCGCCAGAGCAGAGCTTCCACAATCACTCCGGCAAACATTAAAAAGCTAATTATCCCGGGAACAAAAGTGCCAGTTTATTTTCACTTAACACAATTAGTCATAAACTGCATTTTGAGTTGTTAATCCAAGCCAGCTCCTATTCTCTGCCAATTATTCATAGTTGCATATTCATGCTGTATTCAAAGTTTCAAAGCGAATGTATTTTTCGGTGTGTGTGTGCGGTTGCGTGTGCATTAATCACCTCACCCACACGTCGCATGGATTAGCCATTTAGATAGGAGGCAGTATCAGGCCCGAATGCAGCTCATCCAAGTGCTCCCTTTAATGTATATAGTGTTTTCTTACTGTGGTAAGTGGCTAGGTATGTTTTAATCCATTCTGAGAGTGGGTGGAATAATTAAATGATTAGCAAAATATAGAAATATTTAATGCCTTTTGCCTTTTATTCACAGAGCATCAATGCACCCCCTTGAAGTGTCATGAGAGCTTGAAATGCTTAAATTGGCTTGACATTCGGATTCATATGCTTAAAACTCTTCAAATCAACTCATCAACATATGACTATCAAAGCCATTGACGTTTTATTGACATTGTTGATTTATATGTGAGCGTACAGTACCTGTGACCTATCTATTTTTTTTAAATTGGTGATTCTGACTGTTCACTGTAAAAAAAAATGTAGAAATTACAGTGTTACCTGCAGCTGGTTGCCGGTAACTTACTGTAGATTTAAATTTATGTTATTTACTGGCAAGAATTTGTTCAAAGTTAAACAAATTTTAAATATTAACAAGACTTTATCTTTACAAAATAAAACTATACAATAACAGCATCATGCAAAGCATTCCGGAAACCAGAAATCATCATCAACCTTTTTCTGTTTTTGCTTCAGATTTTGTTTCCCAGAATGCTCTGCTTGATGCCGCTATTTCAGTTTCACTCTGTAAAGACAGGACTTGTTAATGTTTAATGTTCATTTAACTTTGAACAAAATGCATGCAAGTAATTAACATAAATTTAAATCTACGGCAATCTAAGTTACCGGCAACCAGCTGTAAGTAACACTGTAATTTTTTACAGTGCTCATTTACAGTGAATCCCCCATACTAAGAAATTAGCGAAAAGTGAGTTTCTACATTACATTTCCGTTATTAAACTCTATATTTTTTATTTTAATATTTTTTTAATTAAAGGTGCAGTGTGTACATTTTAGCGGCCGCTAGTGCTGAGGTTGCGAATTGCAACCAATGGCTAAATTCACTGCTCACCCCTTGCTTTTGAAATGCATAGAGAAGCTACGATATAGCCACCACCGGACAAACATGTCATCTTCGGAGACAACTTAGTAAAAAAAGTTTGTCCGTTAAGGGCTTCTGTAGAAAAATGGTGGCACAAAATGGCAACTTCCATGTAAGGGGACCCTCGGATTGTAGATAAAAGCGTCTCATAAGGTAATAAAAACATAACGGTTCATTATGAAAGGTCTTTATACACCCCTGATAATTTAGTTTTGTATATTATTGTGCCTTTCTGTCAAGAGATCCTTCTAAAAAATTACACACTGCACCTTTAAGGTCAAAAATATTATTAACACCAAATCAACATAAGTTGCTCCAACTAGAAATATTTTTCAGGTACAAAATCCTTAATGTAAAAATTGTTACAATCCACTCTCTCTTGAACCCTTTCAGTATCATTTGACAAAGGTCATAAACCTCAACGTGCCAGTCAAAATGTCTAGGAGAATAATGTCATCTTGGTAACCTTTATTACTAAGATATAATTCTTTAATGGAAACACCATTCGATGCTAGATTTGCCCTTTGTTCAGCCAAGACACCAGCAAATATACAAATAATTAAAATTGTATGGCTTTGGAAGACGTTCTGTTCTACGACATTCATCATTGTCACATGCAAACCTCCCCAACATGTCAGAGTTTGCATCTGCACGTTTTGACAACTGTGTTCAAGACAAAAAAAAATAAAGAAGAAAGATTATGCGCAGGACAAAGAAGTGAATATATATGAAAACATCAAACGTTCAGAGCAGCATAAGTCGAATGCAGAACATCTGGATAGTGCATTAGTGCTCGTGTCAGATATAAGTGATTTTTTTGGTAAGGTCACTAACACGTCCTGTGCAGTGCAGGATGAAGAATAATGATGACAGTAAAGCAGGGCTGCGACTCGCTGACCGTCCCATGCTACTACTCCTGGGACACCTGAGCAGTTTTATACAATACTCCTGACAGCTACAGCCTAATCCCAAACGATTTTTAAATCACATTTCAGACTTTACAAACTTATAGTTTTATTTAGATTCCAAAAAATGTTATACATTTGAGGGATTGGATCAGGTAATATATATTTAAGGTATAGCTGCACTTTACAGTGTGAATGTTATTGTCCAAATAAACAGTAACATAAAGTAAGCAAATAACCAAATTTTCATTTTTTCTAAATGTTCTACATTGTTTTATGTCTTTTATCTTAAGAAAGTCTTTAAATGTTTTCTCTTCTTTTAATTTCTTTCCGTCGTCTTGTCTCATTGTTCATCACATGCATGAACCAGATGGATCAACAGAACTTGATTTATGAGTACATGACTTGTGCATGTGCCTGCAATGCTTTTTGCGGTATTAAGCAACCTTAAATACTGTATATCTGACTGTGCTGCTCAGTTTGTACTAGACTTGTAACTGTCTAGTTTGGACACCAGTCCCAAAACATTATAAAAACTATTTCTAAGCTAGAGGAAAGCGTGTCAAGACCCTGAGATGACTTCATCACAGCTGCAAAGTGAAGATGTATGAGCATGTATATGTGTACAGTAGTTTTGAACAGCGCTCATTTCTTCTTTAGGGATTAAATGAGTGTGTTGCTCATACTGGAGCAGAAGTTTTCCTGATGTGCCGTCTAGTCAACAACTCAGCTGTCTGCCTACGCTGTTCTGCACTCGCACCATTGCGCCTAAAAAAAGGTAACGGACATTTAATGAAAAGTGCAAAAGTTAATGTTAATTTAATATCAGTTGTTGTCAAATCTTGGTGTTTGGTGTGAATATTATTATTCTTTTTTTTATAAAACTATGTAGCAACTATGTGGCAAACAAAATTGCTCAAAAATGGGAATATTTTCTTATGTAATTTATTATTAAATTCTTCATTGCAATGATATTTATTTATTTGTTATATTTGTTATATAAGTAATTAAAGTTGTGTGATAAATATTAGGTCAAGTTAGAGATAGCTTTTCGCCAGACAGAATGATACAGAAAACAGATAAGAGAAAACAGTCAGCTGATAAATTGCATGCTGAAAATATTTTGAAAAATTATTTATTTTAATATAAAGTCATTTGAGCATATACACACTGCTGTTTGCAATGTCACAAAGAAATAAGCACTATGTTTATACTTAAAGAATCATGGGATTTTCAGGGAACACACATGCTATAAAATCTATCCTTTGAATGCACTGTAAATCGCTTTGGATTAAAGCGCCTGCCAAATTATTATCATTTGTCAAAAAATATTATAATTTGTCATCATTTGTTTTTTGAATTCTGTGAATTATAATTCTTAGCCATGGACATAACTTCAAACTAATAACTTGATATAATTTACCATGCACAAGATCACGTGCCCACTCCCATACCCACAATGCACTAATATCAGTTATGGTATCTCTCTTCTGCACGGCAGGTCAAGGCAACCTTTATCGGTTGAACGCATCCCTGCAAGGGAGCGAAGACCTTCACCACTATCCTAACCTTTGGCACCAGGTGCAAACAAAGGGCATCAATTTAGCTAAATGTTAACAATAAGAAGACATGTATCTGCCTCTAACATATTTTACAGTGGAAGATTGTGCTGACATTAGCAGCATAGATAAGTTTTAATGGACAAATATCAGTCTGTTCTAGAACTAGGCATGTGATGCACAAGAAAACAATAAAAAGGTAACTGTTTGTAGAATTGTGTACATTTTAATAGAAGTCCAAATCATTAGTTTAGGCATTTGCAACACTTATTTAGCAGTAATATTATTGTTCTGGTATGACATCATATGAAGCTAAATATCAGATAGAACGGAGAAGTATATGCAAATACATAACATTTTACAATAAGGTTGTATTTGCAATAATATTAGTTAATGCGCTAACAATTAACAATACTTCTAGCTTTATTAATCTTGATTCATGTTGGTTTTAGCATTTAATAATACATTTTTAAAATCAATAATTGTATATGTTAACATTAGTAAATGCACAATGAACTATCATGAACAATAGTATTGGTAGTAGTATTAAATTAACTGGAAAACTATATTGCTTATTGCTGGCAATTCATTTACAACCTTGAAGTGTTACCCAAATAACAAACTGTTATATACTGTAATTTATACAATTCAAAGTGGTGAAGACAAAATATGTATATCATATGTTTTTCTGTTGTTGATTTTATTGTGTTGTTCATCAATACAGTACCATAATTGATTAATTAATGTATTTGCATTTTGTGTTTGCCTTTATTTATAATGTGAAAGGTTGGGTAAAAAATTAAAGAATCCTGACCATGCACATTCAATAAAAATATTTTGCACATTTCACAAATATCTTCAGTTTTTTGATTGATTTATTTAAACAGATTGAGCAAAGCCTCGCCTCGTGCTTTGATAGATTTTGCTTATTCTGCGGGGCTTTCAATGTGGGTGTCTTTTCTTTGTGTATGTGATTAACCACATGGAGTTTGATTCATATATATGCAATGTGTTTATTTAATTTATTCTAATATGCAGCTCAATGTGAGCTATTTTCAAGCATCTTAAATAGATAAGGCTTTATCACCGAGGGTAGACATGAAAACAGCACGCCGTTTAGTGCCGAGTTGAGCTTTCCAGTGACTACTAATAGGCTTTTCACTAGACTGCTTTAGCACTTTGAAGCCGAAGAGACTTAATGATCTGACTGTGTGCATTTCCATGCAGGCTAAAGCTGTTTCTCACACATTTTTTGAACTCCTCATTACTTTAGATGTATAGCCTCTTTCCCTGTAACACTTCTGCAGCATGTAATACAGCTTAAATATGTCCCTGGTATGCAAATAACACAGGCTCTTATACTCCTACATGGAAAACTGAAATGCCGCACCAGCTTTTCCTCCATTTCTCAGTCTTCAGGCTATATGCAATACTGTGGAATAATCATTTCAAATTCAGAGATTCAAAAAACATTCGCCTTCGTAAAAAGCTCGGTGTTTGCTCTTAATTGTGTCAACAAAAAAGAAAAAAGCAATGAATCATTTATTTGAAAGATTGTTCTAAACAACTGTTTGTTTGACAATAATCACTTGTTTACTACAATTGTTTATCAACTCAATGATTTTTTTCTGTTATAATCAGTCTGTCCTAAAACTGTAAGTTTGCATTTTGAGAGTTAAAAGATTTTTTATACACACATACACATACACACACATATATTAGGTTAACATTTCTCATAAAGACACAAATGACACATCATAAAATATCCAACTGATTATTATGCAATTGTGGAATCCAACATCCTTGATTGTCCATCGCATTTCATCAGATGTCAAAATTAGTGACATGCAATAGCTTAACTCCTCAAGTACCGAGAGCAGAGAGATGGTGCTGAGAGATAAACTCACATGCTTCTGCTGTTTATGGACAGATGGTGTGGATATATAAACAGCTGAGATCTTTGATATGGGGCTTGACACACGTTTCCTCTTCTGGAGTGTGAAGCGAGATGTGTTTGTGCACAAAGTTAAATAGAGTCACTGTGACGAGTGCTAGACGTTTATTAATAACATGTATCTCAGCACAAGCACAGATGTCTAAACAGATTGCGGCAGTTAATGAATTAATAATGTGAATAACAACAACAATTAACACATTTCTCTTTCTCTCATTGTACAAGGCACCAGATCAATGCAAAAATAAGATCAGTAATAGAATGCAATTTATTCATCATCATCACTGCTAATTGCAATTTCTGTTTCTAAATTTCCATTATCTACTATATTTTCCATAAAACCTATAATGGTATATCCTTATAATATTATTATTTCTACTATTGTTTTATTTTTGCAAGCTCATTATCATGTGTCTGAACTGTGGCACCGCATACCTCAATCTAAAATATACATACGCACAAGGAGAAAAAGATGGGCCGCGGGGCACACACATGTGGGTCTTTCTGGCTCTTTTAGGTTGGGGCACAGGGGACTTCTCTTAAACTCCAGCAGAAGGGACACCTGTTCACTCGCCCCCTGAAGACATGAGTTCGGTATAGCTCTGTCAATCTCTCAGCATCCTGGCTGTTTAACAGATGGCAGTAGGTAACCATTCATTGACTCAGTGAGAATGGAATGACTGGGTTAAAACCTGAGATGTTTCGACATGCTTTTGAACTCAAATGATACAGTGTTATAAAACCTAATAAACTCGTCTGAAATAAACAAGGTTTTGCAATAAGATTAATGACAAATGGTAATGAGGAGCTATGCCTGACAATTTGACTATAAACACCCCATAAAATCAACATTTTAGTTGTATTGTTTATAGTATGATGGTCGAAGCCATTTGCTACTGTATGACAATATGATAATAGTAAAGTCCTCATATTGATGACTTAACTTAAAGAAAAAAGCATCCTTATACTAACATTAATATATTAAGGGGCGGTTTCCCGGACAAGACTTATCGTAGTCCCAGGCTAAAATGCATGTTTAAGCTGCCTTAATTTAAAAACATCTTGAACTGACATTTCTACCAGTACCATTGTTTTGTCCCAAGATGCAGACCAATATGTTTTATAATTTTTTGTAAAGTATGTTTGTAAAAACTACCTAAATTTCTTAATATAACTAAGGCCTAGTCCTGGATTTATCTAAACCCTGTCTGGGAAACAGCTAGCAAGCAACAAATTATGGACCTTGGTTGTGATGTAACTACAGGTAATCAAGAAGCGGGATCTTTGTATCTCCCATGCAATTTCCTCTTTTAACCCTTAAAGTCTAACTGTATTAAAGCATTGTATAATTTAAAACGCATCTTTGAGCATAATAATACTGTATTAAAGTTTTACCTGTCTGATTAATTTCTTCATGCTTTAAAACAGCTTGAGTGTAACTTTACACCCTTGCCTCATTTAGTATACGCAGATCTATAAATTTAGAGTTTGGTTCCAAAAGATAACTGTTTTATTGTGCTACTTAGATTTTTTTTTGTTGTTATTTTAGGCTTGAATCAAAACATACCAACTGCAGTTTCATTGATATTAATTGGAATGCAGAATCTAAATCAGGCCCGGCTCCAGATATAAGATGAAAGGTGGCCAAGGGATATTCCAGGTGGGCCGGTCGGATTGGGGAGGTTATTTAATACTTTAATCTCACATGTCTATAGTTTTAATATTATATATTTAAGACAATTGTTAGGGTTGTTTGTTATTGTTGTGTTTTTGGTTTTCTTCATTTTAAAAATTTTTGTACATATTTTGGAACTATTTAATTTTTGACCCCCTAACAGATCTTGTATAAATTAAGTAACTTAATTTTATCTGAAATGCTGTCTTTCTTAAGAATTATTCTCATATCTGTTAATATAGTATAACATTACAGAATTTTGGCCAATAGATTGGCTGTTATGTGGTGTGAGGCCAGGGTGGGCCAAGCCCCTGATTGGGTGGGCCAGGCCCACCCTGGCCCCTCGTGGAGCTGGGCCTGATCTAAAAACAAGACTTTTGAAATTTAAAAAAAATTGATTTTTCTGGTTTTGGAACCAAACTGCGAATTATGCGAATTAGTCCCCCCTCCACTCTTTTGCACCACTTTGGATTATAAATGAAGAGTTTGGTTCCAAAACGCGATAAACGCCATTTAAAAAAATGAGTTACTGCCAAAATCAGTATTATATCAGGTCAGTATTTAAAAGTAAATTCGTAATTTTACGCAAAATACAATATCCGCCGTGTTATTCTGTCATCTTTTCTCCCTTTTTTCCCAAAACGCAATAAATGCCACTCCTCCTTTTCTGCAGAATGCAATAAATTTGCTTAACCAATCATGGCGCACCATTCCACGCATTGTAAACAAACAATAGCAGCGCGTTGAATAAACTGAATCTTAGTTTTCCTCATCTTGTACTTCCTGATCAACAAACAAACAAAAACAAAATAATACTTTAATGGCATAAATAAACCTGTGATGGGAAAGAAACGTAAGCCATCAACATATAATAATTTAAGTGAGAGGAACTTTGAAATGCCGGTTGCTTGTTCCCCCGACATCATCAAGCTTCTGTCATGCTAACACATTGACCCCAGGGGATCTTATGAAAAACTTTAAATTATTTTACGCAAAGCCAACGAAAATCGAGAAGGACCAAAACATTTTACAGCTGATCGCTGTGAAAAATGTTAAGCAACGATGTCTCAAGTATAACAGCAGCAATGACAGTGTACTATGACAAAGTAAGTGTTTTGGTTAATGCCATTAATGGATACCACTGGTCAACTTAATAAATATAACATAGCAAAGATGAATGCACATATATATATTGATTCAATAGATTTATAGCATTTTGAAAAAAAATTGGTCATGGATTTATTACATTTAGTGAAAAAAATAATTCGTTTTTATAATAAATGTTTGTAAATCAAATTATGGATTTGAATTTTTTAAAAATATTGTTGTTCATCGTCACTTTATTGGTATAGAAAACACGTTTTTACCGAAATTAGTCAAAATGGATTTGTTGCGTTTTGGAACCAAACTCTTCAAATATATATGTAAATAGATGCTATATCTGGCAGTTTCAGACACATCACTGCTAAGTTTGGTGAACTGCGTGTTTGCAGCACTACTCTTTAAGCACTGATGTTAACAGGTTACAGCACTCACCCTGCATGTGTGAGCAGCACATGTGAGCATCATCATTTCCGTGCCGGGTATATGAGGCATCCAAACATAATGTCTATATGACTCAAACTACTGATGCACACTGTGTTGATGTGATTGGTTACATGTTTGTGACGATGGAAACCAAGGCGATTTTAAACTGCAGGAATGAGACTGTCCTAAATGGAGAACATACTCAGCAATGGTGTTAAATAATACATTTAAACATATTAAAAACACCACACTGACATATAAACAACAATGAAATCCAGATATACCCCACAGTGGGGCTTTAAATGCAATGCATGAATGTTTTGCCAGTTATTTGCCAACATATTTGGGTCTTTAGTGACCAGAATGTATATCTTACACTGCTCTCTAAACTTCTCATTAGCAAAAAAACTGTTGCTTCATTAACAATTCCAAAATGATAAAATAAAGCACTTGTCAATATTTTAACTTTTGCATTAATGACATTCCGAGATATGCATTTAAAGGTTTAAAAGGAACGAAGCAAAACAAAGGGAACAAAGCAAAGTGTTTTTGTGAATTCAACTGATACTGTACATTTAAGCAGTTGAAAGTAAAAACCTGTGTTGTGCATTCACCTCAGACCGTGTTTTGTCAATAACAGGATGATAACATTGCCAAATCACTTCTTAGAAAGAAAAACAATCATGATCACAATGCCTAAAAACTAACCTTACCCAAGTATTCTTTCCAAATTTCTTCGCAATGTTATTAAGGAAAATACCACTGAGCATTTTGACAGGCAGAAATCCAACTGCAAATGATTTGCTTTGGAGAGAAGAGTCTTATAAAGACTTCAACTGAATTACAGCAGAAGGACACAGGGGATTCTATTGCTAATTTAATGTAATATAAATTGCACCACAGAAACAGACCATTCAAATTACTGCAACATCTGAGTACTGCAAAGTGGGTGTATCTCATTTGCGATAATTGCATGCATTTGCCTTCATAATTCCCTGAATTGGTCATGCCATTTGTGGATCCAGCTGTTTTAATCACTCTCATTTGTTTAATTTGTTTGTCATATCCCCGGTCTGCGCATCCTCATGTGCATACAGAAGAGCATTCAATAGCAGCACTGGATTCATGCAGTGAAATTTCATATGGATAGGAAATAGTCAGATGAAAATGTTGTTTACATTTTTTTGCGTATTTTTTATACTTACATTTGCATCATGACATACAGTACTGTGCAAACGTCTTAGGCCACCATGCAAGAATTAGATTACTTGTTTTTCAATGTTAAAGTGATCATAATTATAATTGATTCTCAGTCTCTTCAATAGAATACATCCAGAAAATACAGGAAATGTATATATAGTATTAAAAACTGTATAAAAATGTAAACTGATGTGTCAAGTTTTTAGGGTAAACTCCCCTTCCACTTGAGCAATAGCTGGAAACTGCAGGATCTCTTAAACGTAAATAAAATTAAATAAATAAAAATTAAAAATTAAAAAGTAATTTTACTTAATTCTGCTCAAAAACGATCAAAAAGTGTTTAGTGCCAAGAGAGGTCACTCTAAACAACGATGCCTAAAGAAGACATTTAGTTCAGAATTTTTTTTTTTTAATATATTTATTGTATTTTCTGTTTGTATCATAATAAAATAGATTGAAAAATAAATATGGATGAACATTAAAATTTCTAAAACAACAAGTCTGGTGGCCTAAGACTTTTGAACAGTACTGTAGACTGTGTGGAGCACCCCACCTTACATCCCTCCCAGTTATATGTATGACACTAAAATAAAAAATTAAACGAATAATCTCATAAACTCAAAAGCAATGAATAATCATTATGGGTACATATAAGGTAGGCATATCAGTAAATAGCAAAATAAATGGTGTTTGGATCCAGGAAATTCCTAACTGATGACTCCTTTACTGCCCATCCACACTTTACTTGCAATTATTTATCCACAACACATTTTATTGAATATAAATTTACTTAATCTGTTCCATTAACGAAAACATATCTGAATGCATTTATTAAAATATATAGTTATTTCAACATCTTCATGCAACTACTTGCACACAAAACACTGATGCACAGTTACATCATAAAGAGAATTTGTGTTGACACAAGATAAGATAAGAAAAATGTGCTCGCATAAAACATGTTAATGTTACCTTTGACACCAGTACCATTTTCTCATTTCAAATCCATCACCGTTTACGATACGGCCCCAGAGGTTTCCGTTTTCTCTGAGCTTAAAATGCGTTTTACTTCGCAACTTCTGTGACAGGCCTTGTTTGAACCAGTGACGAGGTGAGAGGTGATAGCCTTTAGTGATATTCAAATAAACACTCTTGAAGTATTGTTCCTCACAAAAGACCTTTCGGCAGCCGCACACACCCCCTATAGCTCGGCAACACTTTCAGCCTCAGCCATCGCAGTCTACATGCACATCTGCAGCTCTATATATCACACCCTAACATTCCACAGAGCGCAGCACCGGCAGTGATTTGTGCTCTGTTCTCCTGCATTTTTTATTAAATTTTCATCTGTAATCTAAATGTCCTCTTGACTAAAAGCTCAGCCTTTTAAATCAATCTCGCAACCCCAGCGTAAACCTGAACCGCAATATAAAGCGTACTGATGGTACAATGGCATCTCCTTGCGTTCCTTATGCATTTGGAACTCGTATATTGTCCCGTGCTAACAGATGGGCAATCGCGCAGCCAGGGATGCTTAAAAGTGTTTAATAAATGTAATACAACCTATATAGTGTTGAAGAAAGGGGGCTAAAGCAGAACCAGCTGTCTGACCGCGGCGAGGGACCTTACAAAGGATTCCGGCCCATAAAGACGATGCCTAATATAGGCCAACATGTGGGCCTTACTGATATGTAATAAAGGGTCCTGTTGTATATTGGACAGTTTACGGGCTACAACGTTATTCCTCTGGAAAAGTGGACTGAGGCCATACGTTACTCTAGGCTAATTTATGACTTGATGGACTTTTTTTCCCTTTATATACTCTATCAGAGGAGAACAATAAAAGGAAGCAGGTGAGGCTGGAATGTAGAGCCTTTCATGTTTTTATCCCACTCCAGAGGCACAGAGGCGTATTATGGTCTTAGAAGGTAATACATGAAAGTGTCTAACAAATTGTCAAATTAAGGATTGGTGTCATGACCCCTGGTGGTGTCTATTTACAGCCATGAGCCTTTCCAACTCATGATTCTTTAACACTGAACAGTGCCAAATTGAAAACTATGGAACAGAGAGGAAAAAATATCTTTTTATAATCATTAACACTCCATGTGGGAGATTATGAATCACCTTTATTTTTTTGCATTTCATGTATAATACAGTTGTTTCTGTAGCTCATCTGTCGCTAGCAACACCAAGATCAAGGGTTTAAGAAATACACACAAACCGAGCTGCACTGACTTTGGATAAAAGTATTTGACATATGCAAAAATGTAAATGTGTACACATGATCTTAGTTACAGTACACTGGTCCATAAAATGTCCATGCAGCCATTTTTAGAGTTGTATGCAAAGCAGTCTCTTTGATTCCTCAGCTGTATGGTGTTTGCCATGAGCTTTAACTCAAAATGGTGCACGCTTTTTCAGTTTAAGCTGTCTTAAATGCATTTCATATGACCTAATATTTCACCACACCAGACCTGCTTTCGTTCTGAGATACACTCCAGATAAGACGTATAATCTATGTGTGTCAAATATGCCATACACTTGCATCTGTCTCTGGTATGTACACAACACTCTATGTCTATGTCAGGCTGATGGGGAAAAGAAGAGAGAGATAGAGCAGGTGTGTTTGGTTAAGATGTACCTGTCAAGTGGGGTGAATACACATTTAAATGAATCTCTTATCAGTATACCTCAGTGTTCCACTAATGAAACATGGCAGACAGCATGTTAACATGTTTGTGTGGTTTAGTTTTGTCAAGAGTCTCCACCAATAGACATTGTTGACATTATAGTCTACAGGAGTGGACATTATTAAAACCTCAGAGAGCCTGAACAGGAGACAGTGGAGGTTTAGAGAACTGATCTCGATCTTACCTCTAGATTATATTTGTTTTTTATCATTTATTTTGACAGTTTAATGCACATGGGAATTTAGTCAGTCTGCTGTAAAAAAGCTGTGATGTGCATGGCAGAATAATTCTGAAACGCTACATTTAATAGTTGGAAAACAAAAGTAATAAAAAAAGTTTAAGACATTATAACTAAGAATAATGTCATGGCATGTCCTTTGAATTGCCATTAACCCATCTGTAATTATTAATGAACAGCTGTTATAAAAAAACATTGACTTGTTTAGGAATATACATATAAAATATACATTATATGCATTTTAAATTAAATATTGTATATTGTAAACAGGATGCCACAAAAACTAAACACATGAGTCTTGTAGAGTTGATGAAAAACAAGTTATTATTTTTTATTTTACATTTTTGTTCATAATAACAACAACAGCATATTTTTTATTGTTATACATTTTTTTATTACACTTTACATTACAATATTGTTTAGTTCGTCAACATTACGTACAGTAAACAAATGAACTCATAATAAATAAAATCTTTACAGCATTCATCTTTGTTCTTTATTATATTTATTAATATAATGTTGACCAATACATGTTTTTTTTTTTTTTTAAGTTTACTGTCCATTATCTAGGCTAATTGTTAAGATACTTTATTATTTTAAAAAACGTTTTAGTGATATATTAAAATTAACTTAATTATTTAACTTAACTATGATCCATAGTATTGTTTTTATTTTCCCAACCAAATAATCAACAAAATGATAAAAGTTGACGAGTTACTTGCACAACGTTTAATGTGCATCACAGTCAGAGTGGATTTCCCGGGAAATGCAGCAGAAGCGTGCTGATCCTCTTATGTTTCTATGGTAACAGAGGAGGAGTTTGCACTTCGACCCGTGACCGCATCGCCGGAAATGAGGAAGTAGGAAGTCGAGTACAAGGCTGATGTGGATGTGGAATACCACACATTTCTTTAAGATGAATTAGTGTCGATTAAAGCAATTTACTCACGTCCATCCAACACAAATGTTGAGATTTTTTACCGGTTTACTAAACCGATGATACCACAGCCAGTGTCGCGTGTTACCTGCGCTGGGAAAACATGACTGACAGGTAAATAGCAGAGCTTTGTGCTGTCTTTATATTTGTCAGGGACGAGTAACTGCTACTTTAATGATTTGATGTATGTGATTGAATGACAGTAATAAAATAGTCGGAATGAAAAATGTCCGGCCCCAAAAGTCATAAGATTTTATTGAAGCGACAACTGTAATGTAAATAGTTTTTGGTGCATCAGCAGTATGATTTTGAAATGTAATTGTATGAATGAAATCTTGATTTATTTTGTGAGACTCATTGTGTTTTTGTTTTAGTTTTAGATTACCTATGAAGGGTGAACGTGTTTCTGCGGTGGTGACGCCCGTCATTATTTATCTCTATTAATAGATGCGACTCCCTGCATTACTAATGACAGATATTTAATTCTCACACTGTAGACACTAGCTTTGTTTATTTATTATAATTTTTTAATTTACCTATTGGTCACTTATTTCTAGTGATTTCAAACTAAACAATATGCTAAGGCAAATTTAACGTTTAAAGCACTAAACTTTATCATTCTTAATTACTTATGAGTTTCATACTCATAAATATTCAACCAAATTCATATTTTGACACCTGAAGTCATCATGTCATTGGCCGAACAGTCACAGAAGTGGTTTCCAACTCATGTCCAAGCCACCGTACTTCAAGCAACAGACCTGCAACCAAAGGGCAAGAATGGTACCAATGATGCCTACACTATTATCCAGCTGGGTAAAGAGAAATACTCCACATCAGTGATGGAGAAAACCCTCAGCCCGGTGTGGAGGGAAGAGGCATCCTTTGAACTGCCGGGTTTACTCATGGAGAGCAATCCAGAGGTTTATGAGCTCTGCTTCACTGTGATGCACAGGTCTCTGGTTGGGCTGGACAAGTTTCTGGGCCAAAGGATCATCAACTTGAATGAGATATTTGACAATAAGGAGCGACGGAAAACTGAGTGAGTGTGCTGTATTTTTTACTTTTAAATGTATACAGTAGGCAAAATACTGCATATCTTATATATTTTATAGACGGTTTCGGTAGTAACGACATAAACACACGTAACTTCCGGTAAACGCCGCTAAGAATCAATAACAATAAAGTCCTCTTAAAGTAGTTTATTTCTGATAACAAGCAAAATAAACAACAAGTAAATTACCTTAGTTCATATTTCATAGCTAAAGTGTATAAAAAACTACACTGAGCTAACATTGCTGTGTAAAATGTGTACTATAATGTATACAATGTTAACTACAAACCTTTACATAATGGTGATTCATGATAGCCGTCTTCCACTGTCTTTAGGAAACCAAAACATTTGTTATTTTTGATGAGGTATTTGTGCCAGAGTTTATTTTAGCCACTAATCAGACCATTAAACAAACAGAAAGCAGAAGTAAAGTTCAGACCCGACGCGTAACCGCGACAATGCACGTGCGTCCAATAAAACCGTCTTTATATTGCATTTTGTGTTTTAAGGTACAGTACTGTGTAAAAGTCTTAGGCCACCATGCTACCATTAGATTTGTTGTTTTTGCAGTTGTATAGTGATCATATATAATTATTTCTCAGTCTCTTTATTAGAATACAACCAGAAATACAGGAAATGTGTATGTAGTATTAAAAACAGTATTAAAGTATAAGCTGAAGTGTCAAGTATTTAGAGTAAACTCCCCTTCCGTTTGAGCAATAGCAGGATCTCTTAAACCTAAATGAAATTAAATCCTAATTCTAATTGAACGACTTCAGGACTTCAGTCTCGTCAAAAAAGCTCAAGATGTGTTTCGTGCCAAGAGAGGTCTCAATAAATACTGACTGATGCCCGAAGAAGCCATTTAGTTCTGAAAATTGTTTTGTTTTTAATTTTGTGTACATATTTCTTGTATTTTTTGTTGGTATCTTAAAAAATTGTGAAAAATAAATACGGATGGGCAGTAAAACTTTGCTAAAACAACAAAGCTGGTGATGGTGCCCTAAGACTTTTGCACAGTACTGTATGAGGCTGGCTGCAAATATCTTGTTTTGTTCATGAGCAAGTAGCATGTTTTGAAGAAATAAACAATATTAATGTTTTTAAAAATGCAGAAGTGCAACTTAAAAGAGGAAATTTGAAAATAGGTCTCTCTCTCTCTCTCTCTTAGGAATTACAGTGAAGTAAGTGACTAAGAATGGAATTAGATGAGTGTGGTTAATGCGATAGTAGTAACAATGCGATAAAAGCATGTACGTGTTTATCACACCTTTTACCATACTTATTTTTGTCTTTTGATAGTAGTAACACTGCGATAACAGCATAAAAGTGTTAATCACACTTATTACCATACTTATAGTACTTTTTGTCTTTTTCTCAATACAAAAGATTATTTTTGTAATTTTAGTTCTCATAGGTTTCCTTTCAGGCTATTAGCTTGGCCTGTTAAGCTGATATGCTTATTATTTTGTCACAAGAGCCGACCACAATGTCTCACAGTGACCTACATAGGGCCTAGTGTATACCTGACAAGCATTAGGACAAATAAAGCCACGGTAGACGCAATAATATTTTAAGCAAGAATATGCATGAAGTTTTGAAATGAGCTGGTTGCCTTACGTGGGCTATTTTTGCAACCATGTGTTGTCGTTTTTGGATCTCGGGTGTAAACCTGTCTGGCTTACAGTATTAGTCATTATCTGTAAGCTTTTACAGAAGGAAGTAGTCCTGAAACTGTTTGTGAATTTTAACAAAGGTGAAGTTTTGTTTTGCTCTAAAACAATAAATGTAAAGATCGCTGTCATCACTGTAATCTCATTGTCGGTCACTTTTGCTCTGGAATGAAACTCGGATAAAGAAACCTTTTAACTCCTCTTCTTACATTAAGTTTGAGTCACAAAGTCAAGGCTGGTGAACAGGTCTAGTGAGGATGATCCTGTATGCTTATATTCTTTTCGACTTGTTTGTCAGACCCTAATGACTCATAGGTGTATTTCCTATAAAGTAACCACATCATGTTATAACCCCCCCACACACACAAACTTCCTTTCATTGTCAAATGTGGCACAGGTTTCTATTGTAACTACATTTTTATTTTATTTTATGGGAACCATCATAATTCTTTACCCATGTACATACTGGGACACACTTGTGTAATATAGGAGAAAAACCAGTAGTGCTGGTTAGAGTTGAAACGGCAAAACATTATCCGTTTCAATTGGTAAATGAAGCATAAATCAATTACAAAACCTTTTTTTAAAAATACTTTCATGTTTTTATATAAAGGCGTTTACAGGGCTTGCTCTACAAAACTGCAGATAATTGCATTTCATGTCATTGCATCTTTTGCACATCAGAATATTTCCTCATAGCTTGTGATTGGTTCCTGTAGCATTGTGTTAATTCTCATTGCAAAATGCATACATGTAAATGTGATTATTGCATTGCATTATTTATCCAGTTATTCGATGAAAACGCCCCCTTGGTGGTTTATAGCACAGTTACTCTTTGCTGACTCATTGATGACACCAGTCATTTTACCAAGCTTGCATCAATGGCCCTTCCCCTCAAACAACTCCCAGGTTTAGCAACCCTTATTGACTATTTCTCTGCATACAAGGGTTTTCTCTAACTGCCACGAGGGTACGAGAGTCCGTTTCGAGTCGGCAGGCCCTAATTATCGCACACCTGTGTTTGTTGATTGTGCGGAGGTTCCCAGCGGCCCTCGCAGAGTGGGAGTATTGTGGTTCCAGGCAGAGAAAATTTACCTTGGCCCCGATTCCCATTTGAAGAACACGGGCTGGCTGGCTATCCACATGCCTAGATCAGAGTTCCTCTTTGGGCCTAAAACCAGGTAAACCCCCTTCCCTTGGATCTACAAGCTCCCAAGTGTGTGGATGGCCTTGGAAAGAAACATAATCACTAGTCACTAGCTGTGCCATGATGGAAGAAGAGCACTCAGCAAGATGGCAGCCCGTGACGCCCCTAGAGGGAACCGTGCTGTGATACTGAAGGAGTGTTTGCAGTAGCGTTTGCTCGTAAGAATGGTGTGTAGCTCAAAAGTGTGAAACTTGAATTTTTGGAAGGCTGATTTGCAGTGTCAGGGCTGAGGCCAAGAAATGCAGATGTGAGGACCCGGACGATGTTTTATTTTTCCGAAAATATGAATTCCCTCACTACACAACCCATCAGGTTTTATTTAAATAGATTTAATGGATGTCATTGCAAATGGATACATACAGCTGTGTAAAGAAACAACACAATGGCATGTACCTGTATTCTCACAGTGCCCCAGTTTTTACTCATGGAAAAGTCATGAGGCATCACCAATGTTCTGACAATAAAAATAAACGTTCCTTAAAGTCGCCAGGAAACAGAAGTAGCGATTGTCTTATTTTCCCTGTGGTGCCATATATACGCACGTGAAACGGCTTCTGAAATGAAAAAAAGGTTGGGCTGGACTTGAAATTGTCCATCGAGAACTGATTGAATCGTTTGAAGTTGGGTCATATTGCTATTTGCTGATCATTGTGATCTTTTCCCAGACCCAGCCCACCTGTCATCAGGGCTGTGACGGTGGCAGTTTTTACCACCATGATGGTAATGCACCAATACGGCGGTGGTTATAAGCTTGTGAATATGGGGGGTGCGTGTATGCGCTTATGTGCACGCGGCGCACATTGATGCATAAAGGTCTTATACACTCAATTAAAAGATTATTAGGAACACCATAACAAAACTGTGTTTGACCCCCTTTCGCCTTCAGAACTGCCTTAATTCTACGTGGCATTGATTCAACAAGGTGCTGAAAGCATTCTTTAGAAATGTTGACCTATATTGATAGGATAGCATCTTGCAGTTGATGGAAATTTGTGGGATGCACATCCAGGGCACGAAGCTCCTGTTCCACCACATCCCAAAGATGCTCATAGTGCATTATCCTGCTGGAAGTAGCCATCAGAGGATGGGTACATGGTGGTCATAAAGGGATAGACATGGTCAGAAACAATGCTCAGGTAGGCCGTGGCATTTAAACGATGCCCAATTGGCACTAAGGGGCCTAAAGTGTGCCAAGAAAACATCCCCCACACCATTACACCATTGCATACATGAGAAATTAAATCAGGTGTTCCTAATAATCTTTTAGGTGAGTGTATATAATGCATTCATATATTTTGAAATATAAAAATTTAAACAAGGATCAGATATAAAGTTCTTAACGTGCGTGTTCGAAGGCGCCAAATTCTATTTCCGCTGGTGGGTGCTCGTCACAGCATCAAGCAATGCTTAGGTTACTTAAAAACGAAAGACGCTCTGGAGCACCCACGCACTTTGAAGAGGAGGAAAGTGGCACGGTCACGTTTTTCGCATGGTTTTAAACGCGACATGTGAAGTAAATGTGAAGCAACTGCGCATTTGTGCTTGGCCATTTCGGTGTATGCTCGAGCCGAGCCCCGGAGCACCCATGGGATCGGTGCCTGTGTGCGTGTTTTTTGTAGCACTTCCACCCATGAAACAGCAAGTGAGGAACCTTTTTGGGGTTATAATGTTTCCAACCACGCTGAAAGCGCGTTTTAAGGGTGTAATGCAGATTGATATTTTTTCGCAACCTTAAGTGACCAAGAGAGAACGGGCATTTCTCAATCCGAAGGCTGCAGCCTCCAGAGGTTGCCAAGCCAGCGGGTCATCACTGATATCAGTTGCCTTCCCCTAAATAGCGCATTAACTCTGAGTCTGCTGCTGGTCATTTGCTTAAACACAAACTTGAAGACATCTCACTGGTTGAGATTGTACTTTATATTTTGTGCCATGCACACCACCCCAGGGCACACTTCCCCACCGAGGGTCGCACTTCAGCACCACGATGGTTATGACAACCGTCACAGCCCTACCTGTCATACCATATGACCGGAAGTAAGGAGAGATCGTTTCGAGAAGGGAAGGAATTTTGCATTTTTGGTTTAAGATTATGAGGGCACATTAATTTTTTTCAAATAATGAAGCTCACAGATAAGTAAATATTTGTAAAAAAAATACTACAATAATCCAAAACATATTGCTGTTTTTCATTTTAATTTCATTGCGACTTTAAAAACAAAAATTGGGTTAAAAATTCTGTCATCAGTTACTTACCCTTGTGCCATTCCTAACCCTTGCGACTTAATAAAGAATCCCATTTTTGATTCTCATGGACTTACATTGTATGGAGAAAAAATACATACTTCAAAATCTTAAAATTCTTTTAAGTAAATAAATGATGACAGAATTGTCATTATTGGGTGAGCTACCCCTATTAAGTGTTCACCACAGTTATATATTTACAATTATTTATATGATCCTATTTAAGGGTCTTAAGCAATATTCAGCATCTCTTGTGATTAACGCGGCTCTACTGAAATATTGTCCATTTCATAATCTTCAAATACTGGTGTGAGCATCAATGAACAAAGGCCAGATTTGTGCAAATGCCACCCCCTTTTCACAGCGTTACAGCATCAATCACATTACTTCCAGCAGAAAAAAAGAGCAAGAGGTTAAATAAACAGGAGCTGGGGAATGGCCTAGATGGGAGGGTATTACTTCACATTCTTTATGTGGCCCAAACCTTTGCAGTTACCAGGGAATTATGTTTATCCCTACTATAATATGCGTTCTCAGGACGGGGTACGGCTTTCAAATGGACTAAATGGACTAGCGCTGGATTTGTGTGAAGTGAAATTGGGTTTATGGCCAGACAAACACATTGCCCCCATGTCGTTTTTGTATGAATTATACATACAGAGCAAAGCCTGAAAGAGAGTCTTCCCATCAGGGGATTTTTTATAGCAAAGGAGATGTGAAAGAGTGTGTGGTTTTTCTGTTTGATATCAGGCTGTGAAGGTACACTGAACATGGGACATCTGCAAATTACTGGTGCATGTACCACCAGCCTGGCTCTTCTTAATAACAACTAATGGGCCAACCGTGGCCTGCTATGCTTGTTTAAAGGTGCATATTATCTTAATGAAATGGGTTGAAGAACTAGTGGACTAATAAAGTTTAAAGCTTTAAAGTTGAACATGTTGTCGTGCTATGTTATATAGGGGTCAATATTGTGAAGCTCATACATCCATCATTAATGTAATCCAAATGTCTTCTGGAGTGAAACAATGCATGACGAAACGTCATATTTGAAATTACCGTGCTGATATGCATGTTGCCATGGATATGCAATGTTAAAAAGGCAAAAAAAAGTTTTTTTTCCACAAACTTCAGAAGACCTTTATTAATGCACTAGAGTCAATTGGATTTGTATTGTTGGATGGATGTGCTTTCTGGAGCTTCACCATGTTTATTCCCATATAGCAAGAAAACATCAGGGATGGCATTATTTTCAGTAATATATGTTTTTGAGTTTTATTGATAGTTTTCTGTTTCTCTCATCTCAGCTGGTACACTTTAGACTCACGACCAGGTAAGAAGAAGAAAGACAGAGGGAAGATTCAGGTTAGCATCCAGTTCATGCGAAACAACATGACCGCCAGCATGTTCGATTTGTCAATGCGAGACAAACCCAGATCGCCTTTCTCCAAGCTTAAGGAGAAGATGAAGGGTCGCAAGCATGACGGAGCCTTTTCAGACACATCATCTGCCATCCTTCCACGCTCAGGACTGAGCGAAACAGATTCTCTACCAGACCAGCATCAGCACCCTCAGGCTCCTCCTGCACCCAAGCCAAAACGCTCGCTGCTCACTGGGACGCAGAAACTTTCAGCTGCTCACTCCATGTCTGATCTATTCAGGCCAAAACTAGACTCTATTGGGGACAAAGG
Source organism: Misgurnus anguillicaudatus (assembly GCF_027580225.2). NCBI lineage: Eukaryota > Metazoa > Chordata > Actinopteri > Cypriniformes > Cobitidae > Misgurnus > Misgurnus anguillicaudatus. The sequence goes on along the minus strand of NC_073347.2, from coordinate 16,529,932 downwards.
TGAGATGTTCAAATGGTCTACTTTTGCGATTAGCATAACTGTACTGATTTTCATCTTTTACTGTTTGTGTAGCTCAACTTGTATGGGAAGATTTCGAGTAAATGTTTTGTCCTTTTCATCCATAGGAGTCACTGCATCTCACAGACACTCTCAGAGTGATGGAGTTGGCTTGCCAGCCAGCGACGTTCCATGTGATCCTTTTTCCGACATCGGAGACAACATGCCCCAGAAGTTCGCTACTCTCCCACGTAACCGCAATCCCTTCGAGGGAGATCAGGCGATGACATGGGGAACGGAGAAGAAGGAAAAGAAGGAGAAACTTGGTCTTCTGGGCAGAGTGACTGGGAAGAAAGAAGGAAAGAAGAATGGGACAAAAACTGGCAGCTCTGGAGACCTGCGATCTCCAAACCCCTTTACTTCAAGTGAAACCAACCCATTCATCTCACACTACAAATCCAGGTACTGCTCTTCTATCATTATTTACTCTCATTATTAACATTTATTACATTGTGTGTAATACAAAATTAAAACTGTTGCTATTCAACAACGTGTTATTATTTAAATGTGACATGATATCATTGTTTAATAAGATCTGCATAATGATTCTTCATAAAGCTTCATTTTTAGGTGAACTATCCCTTTAAAAAAGTGTTCCTGTAGCTTAACTTGTAGGAAATTGCATTATCAGTGTAAAAGTTAATGGGAATGCATGTATTGATAAATATAATACTATAAATATATACTATAAAATATGTATAGCTTGGATGCACTGTAAGTCGCTTTGAATAAAAGTGTCTGTCAAATGCATAAATGTTAATATAGGTAATGGTTTTACTGTCCTCTCCGCTTTCCCCCTTAAATTAATGGTTTAAACTTCAGTATATTTTCAGTAGACTAGGTTGGGACATTCCAGCAATTAATATTTATCAGAGAAAGTCTGTCATTAGAAAGACCTTATCAATGTCATTAGGCTCAATCCAGACTACAGGGGCCTGACCAAGCCACAGTAATGAGATCTGAATGAGAGATAGACCATTCAATTAACAATTTATCTGCTTATGGCCTACAAGGTCGCTCATACGCTCACATCTCACCCTCCCATCTTAGATCACATGTCTGCAAGTGGTTACAAGTCAGGCAAACAGACAAATCTGCTTACTGTTGTGAAGTGGTCAAATAAAATGTATTCGTTTAAAAGATGCTTTTATCCAAAGAGACTTCTCAACTCAACTTAACTTCATTTATATAGCACCACTAAAAACAAACGATTGTTGACCAAGGTGCTGTACATTAATCCATAGTATTAACAATAAAATAAAACTAAAAACATCAATTACACCAGAAAGACAGGACAAATACATAAAAACACTCCAGACACCACAATATCAACTACACTAGTACGCCAGGAAAACAAGTAGGTTTTGAGTTTAACCTTAAACTCATGTAGTGTGGTGGCAGTTCTAATAACAGCAGGTAGACTGTTCCACAGTTTTCGTGCAAAATCGAGAGAGCATTTAAAATGTTGTCAATGAGCTAACCGTAAGTATAGAACCATGTTACAACTATGACCAGAATTAAAGGGATAGTTCACCCAAAAATAAATAAATTTGTCGTTCTAAACTCGTAAGACCTCTGTTCATCTTCGGAACACAGTTTAACATGTTTTAGATTTAGTCCGAGAGCTTGTTGACCGTTCATTGAAAATCTATGTACAGTATGCTGTCCATGTCCAGAAAGGTAATAAAAACATCATCAAAGTAAGGGTGTCACAATTTAGATTTTAAATCGAAATCTATCGAAATGAAGTCACAACCTCAAACTTCGAATAAAAAAATGGAATCGTCGATGCTGCTAAGCCCCATTTGCGTTTTTAAGGTGCAAAGTACTGACAGGATGTTTAGTTTTATAAGGTATGTGCGTGTACCATATTTTTCCACTTGCAGCACAACTAACATGGCAGGGCATCTCCGGGTTCAAGGTCAGATATTATGTTTCATAAAAGTCTAGTATAATAATGGCATAGCATTTTTTGTGCTTTAAAAAAATGTAAAAATTGAGAATCGAATTCGAATCGTGACCTAAGAATTGAAAATGTATTTTAATCGAGGATATGGAGAATCGTGACACCCCTACATCAAAGTAGTCCATGTGACATCAGTGGGTCAGTTAGAATGTGTTGAAGCATTGAAAATACATTTTATTTGACCACTTCACAACAGTAAGCAGATTTGTCTGTTTGCCTGACTTGTAACCACTTGCAGACATCGTAATTTTTGTTGTTTTTGGACCAAGATGTATTTTCAATGCTTCGACACATTCTGGCTGACCCACTGATGTCACATGGACTACTTTGATGATGTTTTTGTTGCCTTTCTGGACATGGACAGTGTACCGTTCGTGGATTGTCAATGAGGGGTCAACAAGCTTTCGGACTAAATCTAAAACATCTTAAATTGTGTTCTGAAGATGAGCGGAGGTCTTGCAAGTTTGGAACGACATGAGGGTGAGCCATTAATGACATTATTTTAATTTTTAGGTGAACTATCCCTTTAAGACTAGTAAAAGATTTATAATAGGTGTTCGCCCACACATTTAGACATATTTCCTAATTTTAACGGAATAGACTGTTCGTTGGCCTTCTCATAACCGTAGGTCTACAGAGCAATAAGCCAGCTTATTATACTCCAACTTGCAATGGTATTTGACAGTTGTGGTTCACAAAATCATTGCATTGACTAAAGTACACCCTTCACATCTGATGCTGCATTGCCCTTGTTGTGGTCACTGACCTCACCCATTGTTAGGAAATTAAAAGTAGACTTGCAGTTACAGCATGCGTGTGACGGGGTGTCAAACCATTTCCTGACAACAGAATATGAACCTCGGCTTGTCACATCACTAAAGGTTAGATTGCCAAGTTGCTTTGAACTTTTCCAGGCAAGTGGCTGTTGCACTTTTGAGGTGATGATGTGATGGCTGCTGCCCCTCTAAGGGGTTGTTGCTTACTAAGATCTCAGTGATGTTGATTGGTCAAAAAGCTAAATGTAGCACTCGCCCGTAGGATGAAAGGACGTTTAATGTAATTTCTCATGCTTCTGAAAGTGAGATCTTTGACGGTTTCTTTTTATTCCCGGTTTGCAGTGACAACATGAGAAATCCCAGCAGTAATGAGGACCTCACTCAGAAATCCAAAACCTCTCCTGGCAAAAAGCTTGGTGTAAAAAACACAAGAGAAAATGTAAGTCAATTTAGAAGAAATACTGCATAACTAAAACAAATTTACTCTGGTTTCTATTGTTTGAATTCTCAACACTCCCTAGCCAAATTTCTCCATGCTTTACACTATTTCAGGTATGTGTACTGTGCGAATAATACTGATTTATATTACTTTTCCTATTCATTTCTACATAAAGGTGTACAGTATTACCACATTGATGTTACTGTCCAATCTGTCTAAACACAATTTGACCACATTTCTCACAAGTTTTCCAAACTTGCCTAAACTTTTAATTGGTCAATTATTGCAGAACTATTGCAGATGAAAGTCGTTGATGCTGATCCCTGACTGAGTATCACTTGTTGCTCTCCGCTCGGAAAGCCATTTATCTAATTAACAGTTGGAATGGGTGGTCATCCTATGTGATCTGCTTGTAATTTGAAGTAGTGTTAAGTTATTAGCGTGCCTCCATTTCGCTAGCAAGCGATCTTGGACGCTATGTTCTCTCACTCAATAATTGGAAATCTAATCATTAATAATACACGATTTGTCATTGGTCTAATTTTACACTATAGGTCAACCCACGGTCAGTGTTAAACGTAGAAAAAGGGCCTTGTCTCGCTTTGTCATAATTACACCAAATGTGACCGTCATCTCGCTCGCCGTGGAATAGCCCGACGTTTGCTTGCCGCTGAAGTGATGTTGAAACTGGAGCAGGATTGCTGAAAATGGCTTTCCTCACCCTTTTTGAGGTTATGTTAGCACCGCGTCCGTGAAATAGTGTCTCTGGCGCTCTAAAGCCTTAATTAAAGGACGGGAGGGAGGGAGGGAGCCGGTCGAGGCATTTCAAAGGACTTGGAGTTTTAGATTTTCAACGCGAAGGCCCTCATTAGTGCCCATAATGAGACAACTGAAGAATGCCAAGTGGAAGTCTTATCTCTCCCACACTCGTGATTGCCTAAATCTGCTCATCAGCAGCTTGCCAGTTCATGGTCATTTCCTGGGCTGCTTTCCTGCCCCCACAGCTTCAGCTTGTGGCCCTGGTGGTTTAACAATTCATGCAGCATTTTAATCTCTGAAATTCGCCTGAGAAGCATGCATCTGTGTTCAGGCATATTTTCATTTTTGCATTATATTACCTTTCACGTTTTAATATGACCAACCATTCATTTAATGAGCAGTATGCTTAAAAGGAAACAACATAAAGTATTTGGCCATTAGATACACTACAAAATATCAAACCAAGGGGCATTTGCAAACAACTGATGCTAGAGCATTTTTCAGAAATATCTTCACTTCTCTCAGCTATTTTGCAGTTACCAACTGGTCCCAAGGTCATTTTAGTGGATGTTTGAAGTCGCTTTCCCTTGTGTTTACTCGGTCCTATCAAAGGACAAACCACAGGTGTAGTTCATCACATTAACTACGCGCTAACGTTTGGCAACTACTGTAGGAAGCTTAGAAAATTTCTTCTTATTTTTGAAAATATTTTTGTATTAGCTTATTCACTTTACTGTTTCCCTGGGAAAAGAAAAGAAGGTTTTCTTATTAAAGTTATTACTGTAATCTAAAGAGGATTATCATATAAAGCTGTACAGTAATTTTTAACTAAAGTTAAAGACCAGAAGCAGTTCAGACTATACTGCTTCAAGGCATGTTCCTGACAAATTTACTGTACTTTTTTAACAAATGCACAAATGTGCTTTTAACCTTGTTTTATATATGTAAAAATAAATATTATTAACACATATATTTATATGCTTTATATTACATTATCTCAAAGGGTGTCAGAGGTCTTCAGAAATAGTCAAGTATCTTCACATACTGTCTGCAAAATTAAAGATAAAAAATCTTAAATATCTTCAATGGAAATAAATTATCTCATTATATATGTCACCCTGGACCACAAAACTGCCCTACAAAGGCAAAAGACCTTAACTCACTAGAGTGTAGAACTGAGAAAAATGACTTTAAAGTTTAGACTTTTTAGTGACTTTAGTTGTCAGGTATTTTCTTCTTCATTTTTATTTTCTAGACTTAAGATACTTATCCACATAATAAAGGAGGTCTTGATGTGCCAAAAATATCAATAACTAATTTTCGACCAAAAATGAAGTTACTGCCTTTTGCCTTTGTAGGGCAGAAAACCAGTCATAAAGATCAATTTCTTACAATTGAGATTTTCACATCCTCTAAACAATAGGACAATATTTGGTAGGGATGTAACTATTTAAATTATTTAATATATTTTATAGCGTATATTCTAAAAAGCGTATAAAAACGACACTGAGCTAACGTTACTGTGTAAAATGTGTACTATAATGTATAGAATGTTAACTACAAATCGGCTGCCAAACCTCCCACATAGCAGTGATTCATGATCGCCCTCCCCCTCATCTTTAAGAAACCATAACATTTGTTATTTTGACAAGGTATTTGTTCCAGAGTACACTTTAGCAACTAGTCAGACCATTAGACAAACAGAGACCGGAAGTAAAGTTCCGACCAGACGCGTAACCGCGACAACGCACGTGCGTCTGATGACTGGTTTTGTGAATGTAGATGCTACAGCAAATGTATATTTGTTTATATAACTATACAGGATTTACATTTACCATATGTTACGCTCTGCATTTACATTTTTATCCTATTGGGTCCCATTCATACAGTTTCTTATCACATGCAGTGAAATTGGATTTAAAGTGTTGTTTTTTTTCTTTTTTGCATTAGATAAACTGTCTGAGATTTTTACCAACTGACCACATTTAGTGCTTATTTTCACCTTGACACCCAAAAGTGTGAATTTGTCAGACAGTTGATAGCACATGTGGAAATGTATCATCATGAAGTCAGATGCTGACACTTCTAATGTCAACACATAATCACAGATGCTTTAACATTCAGACCAACACTTTTAATTGGCTCATTTATCAAGTTTGTCATATATTAAATAACTTGTTGATTTCACTCTCATATTAACAAAAACTCATAAAAAACAAAATATTTTCTTCTGTAAAATAAAATCCTTTTTGTTTATGTAATTTGATATCCTGTTGTTACTTATAGGCTACTGTGCCACTTTTCTTCTCCATTCTTAAAGGGACAGTAAGTACGGTTTTAAGTGTTTTATTAATCAAAATCAATGTCTTTATTCATAAATATGTACTCGTTGGTGTCAAACATTGAATGGGTAAGTTCAAGGAGGCTTCCATGTCATTCCGCCATACTGATAAACTATAATAGCAGAGAGGGACAAAAAGCACTTGCCTACCAACACGTTTCCATAACGCATTTTCATTCAGAACACGTGAACTAGCTGAAACGGACAAGGAGATCAGTGATTACATAACGGCTACCGTAGTTGCAACACGCATTTGGAAAAGCGAGGCGCTAGAGAGCACATAAGTCATAATTTATACTTCTTGTTTGCACTAAACTTGTATTACTGACATTAAAATGAGGGTTAAAACAAGCATACTGTACATTTAAATCCTGTGGAAATTATGCATGAGAGCTGTTTTCTGCAAAGTGTACAGTACATAACTTAAACACATGTATTGGTGACTAAAATAAGGGCCTGATGTTGGAGGTTTTCCAAGAAAATAGCAGCACCCTAGTGATGCCTAAAATGATACAAATAAGTAAATGATTTTATGCACTTTAAGTAAAAAATGTAAAAAAAAATTGATTTCCCAGAATGCTGTGGGGCAATGATAAGACATAATTGCATACAGGCAATTGGCAGGTTTAAAATAAATGCATAAGAAAGTATTCAGTCTTTTAAAGGTGCAGTGTGTAATTTTTAGAAGGATCTCTTGACAGAAATGCAAAATAATATACAAAACTATATGATCAGGGGTGTATAAAGACCTTTCATTACGAACCGTTATGTTTTTATAACCTTAGAATGAGACATTTTTATCTACATACACCAAGGGTCCCCTTACATGGAAGTCGCCATTTTGTGCCGCCATGTTTCTACAGAAGCCCTTAACGGACAAACTTTTTTATTAAGTTGTCTTCAAATGACGTGTTTGTCCTGTGTCGGCTACCGTAGCTTCTCTATACATTTCAAAAGCAAGGGGTGAGCTGTGAACTGAGCTGTTGGTTGCAATTTGCCACCTCACCACTAGATGCCACTAAAATTTACACACTGCACCTTTAAAGTATCATTTAACAATCTCACGTCCTGTGTGCTTTTTCTTCACATACAGGAGCTTGAACATCTACAGACAAATATGGCGGCGTACAGCAGCCTTTCCTTTGAGGAAGTTGTACAGGAGCTCATCAAGCAGAAGGAGGTGGTGAAAAAGAAAGATGCTCATATTCGGGAGCTGGAGGACTACATTGATGACCTGCTGGTCAGGGTCATGGAGGAAACACCAAGCATCTTAAGAACACCATATGAGCCTAAGAGAAAAGCTGGAAAGTTCTCTAAGAAGTAAAGATGCTCTTTAAAGTCTGGAAGGAGACCTGGTGTATTGTTACTGCTAATTAAATTATTGCTTATTAAAGGACATCTTGGTGGTGTTCATGGACATTTAGATTTTATGTCAAGGATTTCTTATGAAGGATGATGGGCGCTAAATGTGGCGATGCCAAAAACCCTTTAAGTTTTCGTGTCAATATTATTTTGTTTATTTTTTAGAAAATCATCTGATCTGTTATGAACTGGTACTTGTGAGGCAACCATTTTCGAAAAAAATCATAAGCAGCCATTCAAAAGCGTATTTGTGTGATGAGACCAATATTATGTTTGTGCCGAAAATAGCCTTTTACTTTGGATTCAGTCAGTGGAAGTGAATTCAGCACTTAATACTATGTACTTAATACTGTGTTTTACATTTATTATTTTGTAAAGGTATAACTGGGGTTGACTGTGCATATGAGGCCTTTAATTTACATGTCCTGCAAAAACATGTGTTGGTTACATAAAGAAATGCATGGATTACTGTGAGATCAAGAAATACGGTAATACATGGATGTTTACTGGATGTATTCGCACCAGTGTGTACAGTTTACCGGAGGACCACGCTGGGTTTGACAGGGTCGTATTCTTCTATTGACGTTGAAGGTATTAACACTGTAGATGATATTGGTATTTCATGAGTACCTGGTTGATTGATACGTTGTAAGATTTTGGTATTAGACTTTTTGGTACTTTCACAAAGAATACGTATATAAAAGATACACTGGTACGGAGTTACACTACTACATATTTATTTTGAGTTTGATTATAATAAACAAAATATGTGTAGAACACTGTTCAATCCAAGAAACAAAGAAACTGCCTTTGACATTCAGCACAGAAGTATTTCATAGCCCATTTTAAGTCATGTACATTAAAACATAAATTAAACCCACATTATTAAGTAATTTGTATATCTGCTTTAATCACTGTGGGAGTATTTCATCAAAAATAATTGAATTTTGTATAAATTACAGTGTTTAGCATGCTTTATGGAACGAAATGAGATACAAATAGACAAAAGGTAGCTTAACGTAAATAGAAGAAAATTGTTTACATAGTACATTGAAAGCTTTTGCTTCTGGATAGTTTGAATGACCTTTGCAGGACACTGACAGCGTTTATCGTGATTTTACTTTTGTAGCACATATCTAGAAAATGATTTTGGTGATCATTCTTGGTAACTGAGTATCTACTGTACAGTATTTTACAGTATCAGAGTGAAAGCTGTACCGTGCTGTAATCATTTAAAACCAAATGATTGTGGAAAGAAATGATTGTAGTGGTGACTTGGTATACTACTATACTATAACCCTTAAGTATGTTAGCCCTTCATGTGTTCACATAACTCATACAGGGCAAATATTTAGACCATATTGCCCTTTTTTTATATATATATTTTTTAATTTAAAGTGTATGTATACTATCTCTGTATATAGCTGTGGAAAGATTCCCAGACCATGGTAAAAACACTTTGCTGGGATACTGGATCACAACAAGTGTTGTATTCTTATAATTCTTTAAATTATTGATGTCTTGTTTCATGTAGGTTTGATTTACTTTTGTTGGAGAGGTTTACATGTATGTAAGATTTTTGTTGAAATTCAGTGTTACACAGTTGTTATGCCTGCTGTTCAGTGCTCTTTTGAGAGTCGTTTGTGTTTTGTGCAACCATATCATCCTGTTAACAAGAACATATTTTCATTCACTTCTAGAATATGGCTATATTTATTAGGCTAAAAGCATTTTTTTTCCAATTATTACAAAAATGTGCTATAGATTTAATCACCTTTTTTGGTCATTTGCCAAAATTATGCTATTGAATGTGATTTAGTATAGATAAGTTATATCAAATGATCTACAATGTAGTTTGCCATTCCACCAGTCTTGTGTAGATTTATGCTTTGTATATTCCTTAATTTTCCTTTATTTTTCTAGAGCTTGCGATCAAATAAGGCTCCGAATGTGTTCTGATTTGCTGTACGTGGAATTGTTATAGCAAATTAAGATGTGCTGACTCATGTGAGCAGTATGTATTGTATTTTTTTTCTGTTTTAGCAGAGCACTTTTCTTTCTGTTTGTCTGAAAACTGGAACTGCTATGCATCTCTCTTTACAGCAATTCTGTTTGGTACTCAATGTATTTTGACCAATCAGCAAAGTCTGTAATGACACAAACAGTGTTGATCACCATATGTCGATCATTTGGCACTTATGTTATACAGTATACAGCTGGAAAGAAGCAACTACATTCATTTATTTATGCTTGCACTCATACTGATATATGTGTATCTGGATCAATTATGTTGGTTGCCCCAGAATATTAGACCACCTTTTTTTAAAGTCAATTTTTTTTAAAACTTTTTTCTACAAAAAAGTATTTTTTTATTTTTTAACATGATTTACTATATATCTTTGATTTAAACCTTTAAATTTATATACGTGCTGCAGTTGCAGTAATCATACTTTTAGTATTGCTACTCATATTATTCAATAGTATTCATATAGCTTCTTTCGGGCTTAACAGATCAATTTATTTTTCATGATTATCTTTATCTTTAATAATATACAAAACTAAAATTAAACAAGACAGACAAAAAGTTTAAATGAAAAAATGAATAGCACCGAACAAGACATGATTTATTTATTTTTTTTATCTTTTTTCGATTTGGTCTCTTGTTTGCATTAATGGTGCATACACCAGTTTCAAGTTTTCTGTATTACATTACATATGTTATAAGTATATATGTTTCTACTTTGATACTTTTTCCCTTTAAAAATATTCTTTCCTCCAAAAACTTGAATTTTCACCTTTGTGTACCTGTAAATAACACTGTATAGATATTTTCCCTCTGACTTTCCTCATGGTATTAAAATCATAGTTATCATGAAGATTAATTTTGTTACCAAGACACTTTCCTGTACGTTGCTTAAATTCATCATTTTGTGTAGCTGTAGTTCTTCATGACTCATCCAGAACTAACAGCTCTGTCTTTGCATACTTGGCATGCAGCATGAATGAGTGTAGAAAAGAGAGATGAGTGTATTGTCTCTGTGGCTACCATATAATAATGATGGTAGATCCCCTTTCAATAAATCTTCCACAATTTATAACCCGTGTCCTTTATTGCTTTGAAGAATAAAGCTTGTAGATCAACATGTTTCATATTCAAATTCAATGCTATTAATTGATGCCGATAAATAATTACTGTGCACTACAAAGACGTCAAAAACAGCCATTCAGTATCAGTACTATGGTAAGCTGCTGGTGTCCACATCAATACATTAATCATATGAAAATTCATTAGTCTTTTTCAATTACCCTCCGCAAGCTGAGGGATTTTAGCCAATCTCCGGTTTCATTAACCAACATTGCTCACAGAGCCCCACAGATGTTGTCTTCTTTCAGGAATATCAATAGGGAGGAAATTCTCATGCCCACTCAAACAAATAAAATAGCCTCTTTAGCGACAAGGTAGCTTGTTAAACTTCTCACCTCATTTGTTTATGAGTATCATGAGTGTGTGTGCGATCCCGCGCATGAACAAGTGCCTCTCAAGCTGTTTACCATCTCCTCCTCCTGAGAAGCCGTATCATTGCTCTTCATTCAAAAGACCCGGCCCCTTCACATTCAGCCTCGAGTTCTCCATAGAGAAACTCTCTCAGCACAATTTGGATGAAAATGAAGCTTGTTCTCACGCAATGAAATGTAGATGAACAGAATTCCATGTGGAAGCACGGCACGGAATTTTCCTTTAATAATACAATGCACCTGGCTCAATGGGTTTTCCGGCTCTGTTGCAATGTCTGCCTTTAAAGTATTCAAAATGTTTTAATAAAGTTTCTTTTCTTATGACATTTACAGATAAGGTGACATTGGAGTAAAAAAATCTAAAGTTTAGTTTTGCGTGCTCACGTGAAACTTTCGCGTGCTCGAGCGAAACTTTCATATGCAGAATATTTTAAGAGTTTAGTTTCACGTGCGCACGTGAAACTTTCGCATGCTCACGTGAAACTTTCATGTGCAGAATATTTTAAGAGTTTAGTTTCGCGTTCGCACGTGAAAATTTCGCGTGCTCACGTGAAACTATTGCGTGCTCACGTGAAACTTTCATGTGCTCACGCGAAACCTTCATATGCAGAATTTTGAAAAAAAAGTTTAGTTCCGCATGCGCACGTGAAACTTTCCCGTGCGCACGTGAAACTATTGCGTGCGCATGTGAAACTGTCTCGTGTGCACGTAAAACTATCGTGTGCGCATGTGTAACTATCGCGTTTAATTTCGCGTGCGCACGTGAAAGCGAAAGTTTATTTAATTTTTGCTCCATGCCCCCTTAGGGGCTCCGTACAGTAGTGAGTGGCAGTTTATATAAATAATTTTAGTCCAGAATAAATAAAACCTCAAAATGTTTCATTTAGACAACTTTATTCATCCTTATAAGGGGAATCTCATTCGCCACCATTAAAACAATATAAACCTTAAACAATCAGTGCACACAAAAATGTTTTTATACATTATACAGATATTTATTTAGTAATTATTGTTTTAAATTAAGTTCTTTAATGTCATCTGCAAACATCAACTATCTTATAACTCACTAATTCATTTTAAAGTTACATTTAACTGAGTGCACACCAGTACAATAGCAGTATGACCATGAGTGAGTGTACTATTTTATGTTTTACTAATATTCTGCAACCTAAGTGTCTATTTATATTTTATTTAGATGTATGCTTCTGTTTTTTTTTTTATTAACAATAAACTTTTTGTAAAACATTTGCTTGTGCCATCAAAATAAATTAAATGTTATCTTAAATGTTATCTATGCAGTTCTCACTTTTTTTTAGTGTGGCTTGGTTGTCCAAATACTTTTAAGAGTCACTGTAAATGTTTTACTTTGTTCAACTAAAGTTAATAATTTTACAGCATTAGACACAGAGAGTGGAAGGTGTAATGTTTAATGAGGTGAACTGTGTGGATCATTTAATCTGGTAATACATTAATTATCCTTTTTGAAGGACATCTAAAAGCCAGTACTTACATTCATTACATCATAATGTTTCCCTTTCGGTGTTAGAAATGTGATCTATTTTGGTCAAACAAAAGTGTGTACTGTATTCTGATATCGGCCCACAATATTTGACGTAACAGTTAAAAATAAATGAGCAGCGCCTTTCTTGCCCACTTTTCATGAATTAGCAATGACCAACGCTGTAAATGTTCAGGCATTGGTTTCCATCTCATCTGTTCTAATTGGAACAATAACTTGGACACATTTACTTCAAAAGATACGGTTTCATTTAGTCTAGTGTCCTGTAGACCTGGCACGTGTCATCTCTCTTTATTTCTGGACTCCTAAGCCCAGAGGGTGTTGTTTTATACGATATGTGATAGCATATGATCATAAATTACAAAACGGACAGCAGTGGTTCGTGCAGACCGAACAGCACGCGTCTTCCCGAGGACACGCGTGCAGGTGGAGGCCACCCACAGTTCATCTGTGCTTGTGTTAAAAATGGATGGGCGTCATTGCGTGGCGATCGATGACACCAGGCACGCGTCAGCTCAGAAAGAGCAATTTCTGTGACAAGATGTTCAGCAAGTGAAATTCAACACATGGATGAGCTGTTTTGGGAATGACCGCCATAGGTGGTTGCCGGTGGCCCCTCCTTACAACCCAAGCTCTGTCTGAACCTAACCTGACGTAAGCCAGATGTCAAGGTTAGCCTCCGCTGGGGTTTCCACCCTGGTTTGACGCTTTAGGAAAGATAATCTGGAAAAGCGTTTGGTTTATGGAGGAAACCTGCACTCGGCTAGGTGTCAAATGAGCCTCTCAGCATAAGGAGGGCCCCCATCAGACCTATTGTGTGATCTATTGTGTTTGTGATTGGTGCCACGCGTCCTGGATCAGGTGAACAAAGGCCAGATGACACCCTGAGGTGCTGGACGAGAGGAAATCAGACACATGAACAGGGCAATTAAGAGCAAAGGAGGTGAAAGGACCACAGCTGAAGCTGAGAACATTGTGCTCAGAGGTAATTGATTGAGTTTACAAAACTGATAGGAAAGCTGGGGAAACAATGTATGATCATTCAAAAGACAATGACAGGGAAGTAGTGAAGAATGGTTTCAAAATTAAAGAAACAATGCAGCACTTTCATTCAGAAAGGCTGAAGATGTTATTTGTGTTTATGTGTATGAGCATCTTCATGCTTTGCTCCTCATGACCTTTGATCCAGAGATGTAATCCAAACAGCATGACGCTGTTAAAAATGACGTGCAGGCACAATTTTGCTCTTCCGTTAGCAAAGAAACATAACAAAAATGTGAATGAGTGATGAGTGAATTTAGGTTAGGTGTCCCAATCTACCTACATTTTGGTATTTTCATTATAACATTATTAAGTAGAAAGATAGCAATGCCCATACACTGAAAAAAATATTCATTGAATTTACTAAATTTTTTTAAGGTAAGTGGTTGCAATCAATTTATTTAAGCTACATTAAAACAAAAAAGATTAGTAAAGTAAAATAAAATATAAAACTTTTGTTTAAATGTACCTTTATTAAACTTTTGTTAAAACCACTTACCTTAAAAAAATTGAGTGAATTCGATGAATCATTTTTTTCAGTGACTGTAAAAAAATGTTGATTCAACTTAAAAAATATATATATATTTTTGTGAAAATCAAATGTTTTTCTTTAACTACTATTTTTTAGTTAAATCCTCAAAATTTTAAGAAACAAGGTAACTTACCTTAAGTTGACCCAACCAATTTTTTTAAAGTGTTACTAATAATCATGTTAATAATACTATAATAAAAATAAAAATTAAACTAAATGTCAGAATTCACTATTAGTCAAGTGTCAACTGAGCTAAACAAACCTTAACTCGCTACAATAAAAATACTTCTGTTTGGTCTTGTCAAATATTTACCAATAAATGCAATTGTTCAAATATGATGCTTGGCATTGCATTTTATATGTTGAATTACATGTGTCAGTGTGTATACGTTGCTCTGTAAAATATGTCATCAGACAGTCTGGATCCCAGTCTAAGCATCTGGCGCTACCAGATTTTCTGGTTGAGGCTGATAGGACCATCCCTCAGGCCGGCCGGGGAGCAGGTTTCTCTCTCTTGGGCACTTTTACTTTCAAATATGCTGCTAAACATGGAGTAATACGGTCAATCAGTCAGTTGTCTGCTTGCTTTCCTGAAACATAAAAGCCCAGGCGGAGCACCGCTGGACCCCGTACCAGCCAAATTACCCCAGCGGGAATTACCAAGTCATAAATTCTAATGTGTCAGAGGGGTGGCTGTATTTCAGAGTCGGGATTTTTTTCAGCATTTTCTTCGAGTTTCCGTGTAGGAGCTTGTCGTTTTGTGAACCAGACAAACAGTGTCGCAAACTGACAAAATGTAATGGTGTTTACATCTAAACACGGCCCAAAATCACTGTGATTTGGGCGGAGGGAAGTGATGGAGGCAGAGAGGCTGAGAGACTCCCCACCATGCCTTAACAGGTCTCTTCAAAAGAAACATCTGTGATGTGTCAACTCTCTGAGACTCGAAACACCATCCTAAAGCATGATAATCCACTTTGTAAATGTGGGGCAAGTTGCAGCTTGTCTTCTTCTATTTCCGATTTCTCTCTTTATCTCGTGGACATAAATGTTTATAGCTCAGGTACCTTGCTGACACGTTTAGTGTGAAAACGTGGTACTTACACAGCTCATTTTGTTTATGTAACTTTTTGCACTTCACAAAATGCTGGGTTATTTTCAACCCATTGTTAGGTGAAGTATAACTGATGCACCTGTAGATGGATTTACAACTATGTAAAAAAACTATCTGTTAAATGTGGCTAATGATATTTTGGTAGAGTTTCAGTGATGAAAATGTTGTTAATTTCTTATATGTGTGATATTTGTCTCAATCATACAGCCATTTATGTTTTTTAAATCACTCACAATAATAATATAACTTATAAAAATAGCAAAAATTTTGCTGTAATATCTCAACACAGTCTCATGGCAATTCATACTGTAACTACTTTACAAGGTGGCTAATTCAGTCTCTGTATTAGGGCTGTCTCAATGCTTAAATAATCGTCTCATTGCGATTGTTTGACCTCATTGCGATGATTTCAGATCACCGCAATGATTGCACATCTCTTTAAATAACACAAGGGGGAGCTGTAGCAAACGAGACAGTATTAGATGGCGTTAACAGATCCTTAACTGACAGTGTAGCGCAATACATTGCAAAACCATTCAATACAGTGAAAAACTGCATTTAAAGAAATGCTGCAAAACTTTGATAAGCAGTATGAACTAATTACTTTTAAATATGTGTTATGTGTATTAATATTCACTGCTAGGTAAACCTTGCAAAAGATTTAATTTAAATAATCACAACGATGTATAAAAATTATTTCATGAACAAACAAAATATATGAGAATTAAATGTCAAAGCAATAAAACAGACAATTAATCGTCATAATCGGCAAAGCCCTAAAACATGCAAATAATCGCCACAATTTATTAGGCAATTAACCATCAGCCAAAGTTCATAATCGTGAAAGCTTTACTCTGTATGACAATATTTGTATGTTTTTATACAATTTTTTTTACACTTCACATATGATTTAATATTAATTAGCCACCTCATAAAATAGTTACCAATTGTGAGATCCGACTCTCAATGCAAGGCATCTGTACACCACTGTCAGTTTATGCCGAATACTCTAAAAAAAAAATCTTCAATTGACAACATCTAAAATAGGTGTTTACAAAACACCTATTTTAAATTTTTCGCTTAAAGTGAGAACATTTAATAAAAAAAAAAATAATAATTTTACGCGTTACAAATAGATTTTTGTTGATCCAACTTTTACTTTTTACAATGTATCATTTTAAACCTGTGCAAACCTGCTTTTCTTATTGGCTGAATGAAACCTGCTCTATGGAAAGTCCATAAAGCGTGTGTTTGCGTGTACCTGGTAATTATCACGTTGTGGGGACCAAATGTACCCACAAAAATAGGAATACCAGTAAATTTTGACCTCGTGGGGACATTTGTAAGGTCCCCATTGAGGAAACAAGCTTATAAATCAAACAGAATGATGTTTATTGAAAATGTGAAATATCAGATAGTTTTCTGTGATGGTCGGGGTTAGGGGAAGGTAATAGAATATACAGTTTGTACAGTATAAAATGCATTACGTTTATGGAATGTCCCCACAAAACATGGAAGACAGAATGTGTGTGTGTTTGCGTGTGGCGTGCACGTGTGTGCGTGCGTGTGTGTGTGTGTGTGTGTGTGTGTGTGTGTGTGTTAGCATAGCTTTTGACAAGCCAGTCTGAAAATGTCTTTTGGTGTCTGGCCTGCTAGTCTCATGTCAGAGCTCATAGAGAGCACATTCAGACGAACCATCATGTTTGATGAACACAGAGACAGTAGTTTCAAGGTTATGACATCAAGCTGTTTTGGTGTAGTGTTCCAACCAATTTCCTCAGTGTTGTACAGATATAAAACTGTAAAAGTGTACTCAGTTTCTAATGATTTTCCCATCTCTATTTTGTACATTCATATATACATATTTTCCTAGTGAGAGATTTAGGCATAAATACAAATCCAGACATTTTAAGAAAAATATTTGTCGTGCAGTCTCTGAGGTTGATTTTTAAAATAATACTATGTTGGCATGAAACAGATTGTTTTATTTGAACTGAATTCTCACCATTTACTCAAGGACTTACAAGGACTCTTTATGCAGTAATTATTCAAAAACATTTTTATTCCTAAACTCATTTTTTTGTCATTTTAATGGAATTATTATTACACAATCCAAAGCAGTAAAATCTCTCTTGAAGGCACAAAGAATATTGCTTTGGAAAGCTGTATGATTTGTAACACTGAGTTTTGATAGATCACAATGCAGTCGCTCTAACACCTGTCATCTCCGTTTTACAGGTGCCTAAAATCAAACCAGATTCTCCTAGTGTGAATGTCACTTTACTTTTCCTACATCTCACCATGTCTGAGATCTTCATAAAGCTTTAACAGTTAGTCTCATGTGAATATTCTAATTTCTCTGCCTGTATTAGAGGCGTCAATGTACTTAGTGTAATTTCACTGTAATCCTCTCTGCTAGCCTCTAACAACAGGTGATACGATTTCCCCGGCCATACTGAAATATTTTATTCCTATTCTTTCCTTTTTTGAGGCTCAATAGAATAATTTGTATGTTTGATATCCTTTATCCTACCAGACTGTCATGAATTGAGTGTATTTAATTTGTGATTTAAAGGAATAGTCCATTTTCTTAAAAGAAAAATCCAGACAATCTACTCACCACCATGTCATCCAAAATGTTGATGTCTTTCTTTGTTCAGTCGAGAAGAAATTATGTTTTTTTGAGGAAAACATTGCAGGATTTTTCTCATTTTTTGGACTTTTGGAATAGAGCCCAACATTTAATACTTAACTCAACACTTAACAGTCTTTTTCAACGGAGTTTCAAATGACTACAAACGATCCCAAACGAGGCACAAGGGTCCCATCCAGCGAAACGACCGTCATCCTTGACAAGAAAAACAAAAAATATCCACCCTTAAACCACAACTTCTCGTCTAGATCCAGTCGTGATGCGTCAGCGTAACCCCACGCAATACGTCATGACGTCAAGAGGTCACAGAGGACGAACGCGAAACTCCGCCCCAGTGTTTACAAGTGTGTTGAAAGAGGACCGTTCCTACGTTGTTGTATGTCAACTGATACTAATTAATGTCTTTGTGTCAGTTTATTGTTTACAATGGTCCGCAAATGTGCGTTTTATATATGTAACACGTGACCTCCCTACGTCAATATGCATATGGACCGGACCTAGACGAAAAGTTGTGGTTTAAGAGCATATTTTTTATTTTATTTTTCGTTTCGCTAGATAAGACCCTAATGCCTCGTTTGGGATTGTTTGTGGTCCTTTCAGGCTCCGTTGAAAAAAAAAAGTTAAGTGTTGAGTTAAGTATTAAATGTTGGGCTCTATTAAAATCCATTAAAATGAGAAAAATCCTGCAATGTTTTCCTCAAAAAACATAATTTCTTCTCGACTGAACAGAAAGACATCAACATTTTGGATGACATGATGGTGAGTAAATTATCTGGATTTTTCTTTTAAGAAAATGGAATATTCCTTCAAGGGAATAAAATTATGTTGTGAAATGCTATACATGTAGGTCACTCAGTGAATAGAGGCATCTGTCTCTCAGTGGTCCATCATTTAGAAACAGGACAATTAACCAATCACCCTATTAATTACATTCCTCTGATCTAATAACTGGCTAGCTAGAGAGATGCACAGCTGCTTTCCACTGCTCACAAAGACAAATGCTCACAGAGGAGACTCAAAAGCTCTTTAATCAAATTAATCTGAGATAAACAATCATTTACCTAACTATAAAACTGCTGCTGTATGGATTATAATAATATTTAAAAAATGAATCAGAAGGAATAAATCACACATTAAAACTTAATATCTGTTTCTCCCTGACAGCAATACAGAGACTTTTGACTTTCTTAAATCTTTCTCTTGAAAAAGAGCCCAGTAATTACAGTACATATACTGTATCTCCTCTTGAGATATCAATAACGTCCTAAAAGATTTGCTAAGACACCAAATCTGCAGTAAAAGGTCAGAAATGTTAATACAAATGGAAATATTTTACATCAGATTGTTCCAAAACCAATTTATCAGAGTAATGCTTACCACATTATATTAATACTCTTATGTATTTCAGCCAAGTTTTATTTCTTTTTTTAATTCAATTCCTTTAAAGGAATTTTAGAAGAAACATACGAGACAAAGTTGATAATTAAATAAAACAATCACGATTCTCCTGAGCTTTGAAAGACTGACCTCTAAGCAACCTCTGGCTTCTCACAATTATGTCTCTTTCTTTAATATTATTTCTATTTTTTTGGTGTGCAGCAGTGTATAGACGTTTCATCGGATGCATGTGCGGTGACGCGATTAGGTGTCTAGTGTTCATTTTACTTCCGTTTCTGTTTGTTTAATGGTCTGACTAGTTGCTAAACTGAACTCTTGAACAAATACCTTATTATTAAAAATAACAAATGTTTTGGTTGTTGTGTTGTTTATTTTGCTTGTTATATAAATAAACTACTTTAAAAGGACTTTGTTGTTATTTATTCTTAGTTTACCGGAAGTTTAAAGAGCACCTATTGTTCAATTTCCTTTGGTGTGTAAGTGTGTATTAGCACATGTTAAGTATATGCAAAAAGTACAAACCCCAAAGTAAACGATGAAGCAAGTTATCGTCTCCAACGTAAATCTCTTTTCTTGGACTACAACAAACACACGAATAGGCAACAGTTTACTTCCTGGGATTGGTGATGTAGAGAAGACCGACATTAAAATGCTTGTAATTTAACTCGTTAGCAACCAAATCTTTCAAACATGGTAAGGAGCATCACATTTCCAGCTTATCTCAGAGGTATTCAGACCATTCAGACCACTCACAACGTACAGATTAGCTGGCCAATCAGGGACACAGAGCTTTTCAAATCTGTGCAATTGTTGAGTCTCATTAGACCCGGCAATGTTTTTCCAATCTTCTATTGTCCAATTTCTCAAACTAGTCTGTCTATTCTCCTCGGACCTCTCACATCAACAAGGCATTTTCGTCCACACAACTTCCACTCGTATTTTCTCTTTTAAGGACCATTCCCTGTTAACCCTAGAGATGGTTGTGCATAAAAATCCCAGTAGATCAGCATTTTTTTAAATACTACAACCAACAAACATGCCACGTTCAAAGTCACTTAAATCCCCTTTCTGATGCTCGGTTTGAATGACTTAACCACGTCTAAATGAGTTGCTGCCATGTTATTGGCTGATTAGCAATTTGTGCTAACAAGCAATTAAATAGGTGTACTCAATAAAGTGGCCGGCTAGTGTATACTATAATGATACACAATTACGATCATTTTTTAATCTTAGCAATAAATGACTACAAAATATGAGACCACTTCCACCACAGCATTTTAACCTGTAAAGCCACAATTATCCGGAGAACCAATAGATCCTCACAATGCTTCATTTATTTTTCAGCCTTTGTGGCAAACTTTCTAAATGATTGTGGTGTTGACATGAAGAATGATCGCTCAGTTCCCAGTCACGGCTAACAACCCCAGGCTCTCACAATCCCCTCTTAGCGGCGTGCTTGCAAACATGCCAAGGTTTATTTTATAAACACGAGAACATGGCAGATAATCGCGCAGTACTTCTCAAAACAGGCCCACAGCGTCATTCGGCGGACCAACGCGGCCGTTTCGTCCATATGTCCTCATTAGGGTCTCTCGCGCTCCGTTTCCACAGAGCAAACAAGGTGGAAACTCTCCAATGTTTTGCAAGTGTCACATAGCTGCGTGATGAGCCATCAAGACCGAGCTGGCTGGAATATCACTGACCCTCAATCACCCCACTTTTTTCCAAAGCGTGTTTTTCTCCGAAATGTTCTCGATTTGCAAGTAAAATGAGCACAAGAGTCGGCCTTGTAAACTACTCGCAGGTGGTTCGATTTTTGAAGGCCTGTTTTGATACAATTAGGCAACAGATAGAGGGAGGAACGGTTCAAAGGGCTTCACTGACTCTGAGAGTGGGAAAATATGAGTAATTAATTGTGAGGCAATGCTTTTGACATGGCAAGAATTAAGCTGTCAGACTGTAAAAATTGAGATTCTCATATTCTCCTCTAAATGAAGTAATTGCCGGCTGTCAAACTGTGAATGGAAAGAGCATACATATACACCTGTATGGTATAAGAACAAAACACATGGCACAGAAATATGCATCATGTTCTCCTTGGCAAGCTGTAAGTCAAAACAAAATGTTACGTTAAAGCATGAAATATCTAATCCATAAAAAGACAGTTTTTGCTACAAAGGCTCATTGAAATCATGCACCTTTGCCTAGATTTTTGCATTACATGAAATAAATCGCTGAATCTTTCGGTTGAAGTGTCCACTAGAGGCACTGGAGACGCTTGTTTTTTTTCTGTTTTGAAGTGGGTTTATTCAAGGTAACAAGCAGACATACTGAACATCATTGGAGTATATTCTTCAGATGTGACTGTGGTGATAAACGTCTGATGTTGTTACTGTCAGAATTGATGGTATTTGGCCGAGGTATGTCCAGAGCTTTTTTCTTTTACATGCATGCTGGCGATTTACAAAAGTGGCACTAATGAAGGATCAAAATACATCTGTATGATTTACTCGGCTGTGATTTATTAAAATTAAACTGCAAGGATAGGGTAAGTCGCTTAGGCATGCCACGGTTTGTGCGAACATGATTATAAATAAAGACCAAATGGCACAAATCTACTTAACAAAGACGAGCAGGTTTAATTTGTGTCTGCATCATAACTTTTCAAAACCCCACGTCAAAACAAAAAACGGCTCTGGTGGACATTAAATCAAAAGAGCAACACAGGTAAGTATTCAATTATGATTCATTCGATTTCAGTACTGTGAGAGAATGAATAAATGCTGATATAATTTTGGGTTAAACTAATTCTCCTTTAAGTGCAATTCAAATATTTTTCTTTTCAACTTGCTGGTGTACAACACAATATATGTAAATGTGCAGAATGTATAGACTGTTGTGATGGTATGTCCCCGAGAATGTCCATTAGGACTGAAACTCTGCATCGGTTTCGAATGCTTATCAGCAGACGCACAGCACATGATATACTGTATATCCTGAAAGTGCAGGAAGGGAGGGGGCAAATTGAAGTAGAGAGTCAAGGATGAGCGAGAGATGAAAAGAGAGAAAGCAGATAGGTAGACAGATGGACAGATGCATAGATGTGGATGAGCTTAAGGTCCAAGTATGGAGCGCCCTTTGACTCACTGGACCAGAACCAAGTGGGGCTGACTGAGGCATCCACAAGAGCTCTATTGTTCTCTTCATTAATCAAACTCCAGCGGGGCAGGTAACATTCCCCTCTATACACACACATACTTCAACACAGACTGCCAGGAGGCATGAATGGGCTGCTTTTTTAGCTGGCAGCGATTGGCGTTTGGGTTGAGGAGAGGATGTGTTTCTGTTTCATTAGTGAGATGAGCTCAGCGCGGGCTCTCCGCCGTGTTCGACAGCAGGTATTAACCTCCAGAGTTTGACCTCTGCTCCAGGTCGGCCTCCACTAACTCTCTGTCTTTTTTATTGCCCACTAATTTCTGTTTTATCGTGTATTTTTGCAGTATCTTAATGATTCTTGTGCACTGAATGTAAGCAAAGCTGTGGACGTACAAGCAGTGCAGATATTCAGTGCAAATGCACTGCAGCTAGTGTGATATTAAATTATGCAAAGCTTATATTTAAATATAAGACATTATATAAATAAAAACAGATAAGATTTTTTTTTATAAGTGACAATATTGTTTACTCTAACTAATAATGGACCTGTTTTGGGGTAAATTGTTAAAGGATTAGTCCATTTTCTTAAAAAAAAATCCAGATAATTTACTCACCACCATGTCATCCAAAATGTTGATGTCTTTCTTTGTTCAGTTGAGAAGAAATTATGTTTTTTTGAGGAAAACATTGCAGGATTTTTCTCATTTGAATGGATTTTAATAGAGCTCAACACTTAATACTTAACTCAACACTTAACAGTTTTTTTCGGCGGAGTTTCAAAGGACTCTAAATGATGTCAAACGAGGCATAAGGGTCTTATCTAGTGAAACGTTTGTCATTTTTGACAAGAAAAATAAAAAATATGCACTTTAAAACCACAACTTCTCGTCTAGGTCTGGTCCTAAAATGCGCCAGCGCGACCTCACGTAAATGTGTAGTGACGTTGAGAGGTCACGTGTTACATATATGAAACACACATTTGCGGACCATTTTAAACAATAAACTGACACAAAGACATTAATTAGTATCAACAACAACGTCGAAACGGTCCTCTTTCTCCACAATTGTAAACACTGGGGCGTAGTTTTGCATACGTCCTCTGTGACCTCTTGACGTGATGACATATTGCGTGAGGTCGGGCTGGCGCATTACGACCGGATCTAGACGAGAAGTTGTGGTCCAAAAGTGTACACATTCTATTCTTCTTGTCAAAAATGACAATCGTTTCACTAGATAAGACCCTCATGCCTCGTTTGAGATCATTTGGAGTTCTTTGAAACTGTTAAGTGTTGAGTTAAGTATTAAGTTGAAACTGCAATTTTAAACTGCATTAAAATTGTTACGTGTTGGTGTCCATTAAAGTCCATTAAAATGAGAAAAATCCTGCTAAGCTTTCCTTAAAAATATAATTTCTTCTCGACTGAACAAAGAAAGACATCAACATTTTGGATGACATGGTGGTGAGTAAATTATCTGGATTTTTTTTAAGAAAATGGACTAATCATGTACAAAAGCAGTCAATCACATATATGTCATAACTATCCCCAAATGCTTGTTTCTCATTGGTTTCAGCCATAACAATGTTCCGTTAACAAAATTTGTTAACTAAGAGATAGCAAAAACCATGAAATCAACTGCCTGGGTGTCAGTGTACAAATTCCACAAAAGTAACACACACCTCTTCAGGCTCAGTAAAGCTGTGAGCCTCAAACGCTTATCCATGATACAGATCTAAATGGCACACTCATTAACCGATCAAAACAAACAAAAGGGGGCGATCTGCATGCTTAGCTAGGAGAAACCAAACCTTTTAATACTCAAGGAGCTAAAATGAAAATCTGATGAAGATAACATTTAATGAAAATATATATTTGTCCTGTACTGAGCTTAAAACAAAAATAAGGAAGACACTACATACGGTACACATTTTGACAATTACATTAGTGTATTATGTTTTTTTGACTATATTGACTGTCTCTTAAATAATTAAGTTATTGTTATTATTAGTATTAGTATTATTATTGCACTTTGTAAAGATTACAGTATGGACAGTGTTTCCAAGAAAATTACTGCGTGTGATACATTGTACACTTTAATGTCTTTTGGGGCGTCCAGAAAATAAATATTGAATGCAAGTCTTATTGGTCTAATTGGAATAAAGGACTCAGACCCAAGACCACTTGCTAGAAATATACAAACAGCAACACTAAAGAAAGGGAGGTTTACATTTCCTTTTAATAATATGATAATCATTAACACGATTAATAATTATTAACTCATTTTTGAAGCTTTAAAAATGGGACACTATACAATGCAAAGCTGAAAAGACAGGATATTATTTAATATAACTCTAACTGAGTTTGGCTGAAAGACAAAAGTCATATACACTAGGATAGAAGTTGTGGTTTAAAAGTGCATATTTTTTATTTTTCTTGTCAAAAATGACACTCGTTTCGCTAGATAAGACCCTTATGCCTCGTTTGGGATTGTTTAGAGTCCTTTGAAACCCCATTGAAACTGCAATTTTAAACTGAATAAATCTGTTACGTGTTGGGGTCCATTAAAGTCCATTAAAATGAGAAAAATCCTGGAATGTTTTCCTCAAAAAACATAATTTCTTCTCGACTGAACAAAGAAAGACATCAACATTTTGGATGACATGGTGGTGAGTAAATTATCTGGATTTGTTTTTAAGAAAATTGACTAATCCTTTAAGTGGAAATAAAATATGTTTTCTTTTATGGGGGACTATTCCTTTAATACAACATTAAAGGAAAACACCACCGTTTTCAATATTTTACAATGTTCTTACCTTAACTTAGACAAATTAATATATTCTGATCTTTATTCAATGCATGCACTTCATCTTTGTACAGTGCATCCTGAATGTTTTAGCATTTAGCCTAGCCCCATTCATTCCTTAGGATCCAAACATTTCCATGTTTTATTATTGATTAATTCAATCTAAGTTGAGCTAAGAACATAGTAAAATATTGGTGTTTTCCTTTAGGGGAATAAACAGATTAATACAAGTAATATATTTATGCAATAAAAATCCATTAAAGAAATACAATATGAACAATAGTTACAATAACAGTAAATAAAGTAGCATGTTTTCATGTGTTATTAATGTACTTGTTTTAAAATGAACTGTAGTACTGTTATTTCATAGCTGAGAGGTGTTGCATGGGCGCTGAGTATATGTGCAGTATTTCATGCTTCTATTCTTCTGGACTGTTCGTGTAAGCCAGTGGGTAAAATACCGACTAGTCATTTAATTGGCTTGTACCATGACTGTGCTCCTGAATGAAAACATGCAGAAAAAAGCTCTGGTATATGTATATATCTCTAAAATCCACAAAACAGATGCTCACTTATTTAATTACATGCTAATTCACTTAACCAGAGTGCTCCTTGACTCATGAATTCAAGGGTTCATGGATATCAAAAAGCTCTGCTTCTCTAAAGCAGCATGGATTCTGGGTAAAGGCCTTTTCTGAGTCTGACGCATTAATTAAAAAGCTTGTGGAAAGTGAATGTCTTATTTTCCTGTAATGAGTGTAGCTTTCATCATCCTGTTTTCCCCAACATGACGCTTCAGGCTTAAGTTTGCTCTTTTCCAGCTTTACGTGCAGTGCTAACGCTAAGGCAAGCAACAAAGGCCCGTGAGTCACAGCGTGTCAACTCTCTATAGCATACTGTTTTTCCTCACCTCCTTTGAAAACGCATTATTAATTGGATTTAGATATTTGCAAAATGATCTATTTAATGGGATTACTAGTGCAATAATGATCTTATTTGAGAGGGAAGCCATCCAGGCTTTCGTGGGCGGACTGATAGCACGCTAGCAGTTTTTCGGTAGTTAGTGTTGTGTTATGGGGAAAGATAAAGCCTAGTTTGTTGTATTTGTGTGTATGTGTGAGAGAGCAGAAAGAGAGATGGGCGATGTAGTGAAATAAAGATTTGGGGTAAATCTGGGGGACACCTGGTATCCAAAGGGCCCTTAATGCCCCTTTTCCACCAAGGCAGTGTCTAATTTCAAATCAGTTTTTTCTTTATTGACACCCAAAGTACCAGCTCTGAACCAGGAAAAGTGGTTCTTAAGTAGCACGAAAACATTGCTGGTCTACAATTATGAACCAAATGCGTCAGGTGTTGGGGGCGGGGTTACTGTGACAATACTAGGAGGGTAGCTCCATGCTAAGGCTAACATTGCTTTTGTTTAAATTATGAAATATGTTATGCTCGTACCAGTATTCTCGATTACAACCTCCATTTAAATTACGCAGAGCTGCACGTACGCGTTGGATTCGCCACATTTGGATGCCAATTAATGTAGGTAAGCAAAGTCATGATCATTTATAGTGCACTGTATACATCTCATCTTTCCCAGCAATGTTAGTGCGGCAGCGCCAAACACAAACACACCATCAACCATCAACAATGTCGGATGTTGCATTATTATTAATGGTCAATGGCTTTGCGTACCTACATTGGCATCCAAACACAGCGAAACCAACATGTACCTGTAGCTTGACATAATTTATTTAAGACTTAGCTCTGTGTTGACTCTCTAGCACATGGAAAGGTAAACCAGTTCTAAGAAGGCTCACCAGTCGAACCAACTTCGAAGCCCTGAAACAGCACCCGGTCCTTTCTGGTGGAAAGGGGGCCTAACTTTGAAGTGAAGTAGTGAAGTAAGGGAGAGATAGAGGGATAGTGTCTCTCATGGCTACATAATGGTCTTTTCTGGCATCTTTATCCAGCTTGATACCTGGCTGAAGCTTTAACCGGCCCCATGTTAACTTAAGTGCTGGTGGGTTTCTCTCTGTCTCTCTCTTTCTTTACCTGCTTTATTTCACTCATTTTATCCAGTAATGAATTTTGCAGAAAAATGTTAAAAAGCATGCAGAAAAAACTGGCCAAGTCAAAGAGAGTTTACTTTCTGTAATCACTGACCAAGGTGTTTAAACCACATCTATTCAATCTGATGACACATGGAGGCAATTGGCAAGTTTTCTTGCAGACATATTGACCTAAAATCAGTGATTTGTAGCTATCAATGCCTGAACCCACTGTGCTCTAATTCCTACATAGTCCACACCACGTTTACATTAACATTTGAATGTGTTTCTTTAAAATACATTTACTTAAAAATGCTGTAATCTTTCACTTGGATTATAAGGATGTAGTCAAATGTGATTATGCTAATGGATCATTATTTGCATAAAATGTAGGATATATTAAACTAGATATATTTATGAATATTTATGGCATTATTTATGGCTGTAAGTCAACAGACTTACGAATCCCATAGATAAATTCATTGCATTTTTTAATACTGCAATAATAGAAGAAGTCTATTGTCTGAAAAAAAAATGTTTAGGATATGTGCCAATTCAGGTCCACTACTTGCCTCTGTGTTATAGAAATATAATAATCCACATAAGTTAAAACAATAAATGTATTATTTAAAAAGAATTGCGTAAAACTATTCTCATAGTCAAACACACACTGACGTTAACAGATCTAAGGTAAAACAAAGATTCAGTAATACTTTTAGTGTTGTTTACAATCAGAAGTCAAAGAAGTGTACATAACAACAAACCAAAATGCTTATTTGGTTGTTTAGGTTATGTAAACATCAAAACTGGTCGGTGGCTACCTGCACGTACTTGTGTGTGTGCGCACACGTGTGCAATGTGTAACATAAGTGAGTTACAGGTAATCCTCAGACTCGGTCTGGAGGTCCACATGTGAAACCATCCATAAAGGGCAACTTTACAGACCGCCATTCAGAACATTAATCTGCAAACAAGTGTTTTTTTGTGTCCGCCTTCTACAATTTTCATCGCGTCAATTTTGTACACAGATTGAATGTGATTCGGCTCATGCTATCGAGTTTCAGACCTCTTTTTCACTAACACACTAACCCCCACACACACATACACACTTACTTTATCTGTGCAAGTATACACACACAGCAACTCTCTCACCTTAACCATAACCCAATCTGGCTCTTGCATGGATATAAATTCAGTTGGAGGATGAGTAAGACAACGGTGCGGATTTATCGTGCATATGCTATGGCTATGTGGATAAACATTATCATAATCACATACATGTATTCAGGGAGATTAAACCACATGCAAGAAAATAAATAAATATGTGTTTACATATGGTATTACTGAGACTCAGAGTTTAAATGCATTCACACATGCAAACCTACACCTATGCAGATTTGAGAATGCAAGTGGGAAAATTCATAGCTTCAAGCTCAAGAACATGCATGCAAATATGAATGCTTTAAAATGTCTCACATATGCTCAGAATTTTTTTTTATATTATAGACTACATATACATAGTGTACACTGTTTATTAAATATACATTCCATACACAAATGCATACTCGGTCACAACTCACAATTTAATAAATGTTAATAGCCATTAACAGATATAAAGGAATGGTGGTCTGCACCTCAATCCAAGTTTATCTGTGTTTCATTTCCTCTAAACCAGCTAGTCTAATAAATTAAATGAAAGAGAACTAAATCCTGCAGAAAAGCACATCTTTCAAACTAACAAGGTGATTTTATATTTGCATCCCTACAGACAGAATCAATTTTAATGTAAATAAGCCCTGTGTGGCAATGGCACCCTTGTTCTTCTCATTGTGCTCATTTCCTTTTCAGATACTCCCTTGATTGACTCAGACCAAGACCTGCATGTTACTCAAATTAAGTGGATTTATAAAGTTTCACCCTTTAATCTGCTCATCGCTGGAGGATTCCCCCTCTCAACACCTTCAACAGGGTGCCATATGCCCACCTGCATAAATGGACAAAGTGTGAACTCTTCAATATAACATTCATTGCATTAATGACATAAAAGTAGCTTTTCATATTTTATGAAGTCAGAATATAATTAAATATAATAACTATAACATGCTTTATAATGCCCATTATGGCTAATATGTTTTATTATTATTATTATTATTATTATTATTATTATTCATTACCAAATTTACAAACAGCACTGCAGCAGTTCAACGTTTTCTGCCTCTTTAGGCCAGCTGGTCGTATATTATCTTTTGCATGTCAAACAATGTATCAACGTCACAGCAGGCCCTGTAGTTGGCCGTCATAGTACTATGGCAATTTCTATGTTTCTGTATACTACCCCCGGAGCATCACAGCAGGTTAAAATATTAATCACTTCAACCCGCTTGTATTTCATATTAATAGTCCATCTGACGTGAAGGTTCCAGAAAGAGCTCTTCATGGGCAGCCTCTTCTGCGCTTTGATGCAATGATTAAGACTGTGCTGCATATGACAGCCCCCAGATTATTAATGTAGTTGTAGATGGAACAAATACTGCCGGAGTGAAAGAACTCAGACATTAGGATTAATGGGGGCTGGTGAGTGCAAAGGATATTGCATAGGCTTGACATATAGGGATGCTAGACTATTGCACAGCTGGGATGAATAACAGACGCATTCCTGTTGGAGAAATATTTTGGTGAACATTTCCTGAACACTTGGGATGCACCTTCAGATATATTATAGATATTAGCTATATGGATATTTTATCTACAGGACTTTATCAATGTCAAACGTTATCAAGAAACCATTAACATCTTTTATCTAATCTTATGTAATAAGAGCAAACTCATCAAAACTTTGGCATAACTGTGGAAGTCATGTTGTGACTAAAACCTTTCGATATAAATCAAAACTGTAAAATGTTATCATCTGTAGTGTCACGCTTTGCCTAGAATTTGTAAAATCTTACTCATGGCATTTTCACAACTTCAGGTTTCACCCCGAGATGAATTTTAAATATTAAAGAGTTCACAATTTTTCGTGTCATTTATTAAAAAATATTTAAACAGAATTTTATTTTTTTTATGAAAAATTAATTATTGGCACAAGTTTGTCTACAAAGTAATTTCAAGCATTTATGTATAGATCATGTAAAAAAATTGTCAGGTTATTTAAATATTTTGACTGGTAGTGTATATTCTTTCTTTTTATATTTTTATATCACATAAAATAAAAAATAATCTTTAAATATCATAAGTGCTGGGCAAAGATTAATCGCAATTAATCACATACAAAATAAAAGTAATTTTTTGGATAATATAAGTGTGTCTGCTGTGTGTTAATATTATGTATATTTAAACACACACACATACATATATACATTTCAGAAATGTTTTATTAATATATTTTTTTAATTTATATAGAATATAGAATATATATATATATATATATATATATATATATATATATATATATACCATAGCACACACTATGATTAATCATGATTAATCTTTGCCCAGCACTAAATATCAAATAACAGAAAAATAGAAATGTAAAATGAGCAGTGCCCCTGGTGGTGAGGAACTAAACTACACAGACTCTACTTGTTGTGCCCAGACTCACTGTGCATCCTAATTCACATACTATCAGTACTTAAAAGTATTTGAAATTAGATTTAGTATGTCCCTCTCTTTCAAAGCACTCAAATGTCTATACTTTCCCAACACAAAAATACTGTAATTCAAACTTTTAGGGCATAGGACATAGTAAGCGAATTGGGATGCAGGCTGAGTCTCATTATGATTTGCATTGGTTCACTAAATAAGCTCATTACATTAAAATAATATCTAATACAGTGGTTCTCAAACTGGGGGCCGTGGCCCCCTGGTGGGCCCTGAGATGGTGCCAGGGGGGCCCCAGTTTTTTATAAAATACATTAATTTATTATAAATTCTGTATATTTAAACCTCAGACAAATAAGGCTTTTGTTTAATTTAGATTTTAAGTTTTGTAATGTTTTATGTCATAAATTTACTTTGGAGGGCCACGAAAGGATGCACCGTACACAAGGGGGGCCCCACGCCGAAAATGTTTGAGAACCACTGATCTAATAAACTGCATGATACATTTTTTTAGACATTTTACGTTTTTAAGTGGTCGGCTTAGATCTTAAAGTTTAAAAGCCAAAACATGCAGAGAATTTCTCTTTCCAGGTGCTTGTATTTTAGCCATGGATTCAGAATTTGGCAGTTTAAACAAAAATGTGTGTATTACCCCATCTCCACGCTTAAGTTTTATATCCTAGCATAGAAAATGAAAAGTTACATTTTTATGGCCTTTAAACCTTTCCATTACAGACGCCACATTAGAAACGCTACTTTAACAACAAATTTTCCGCTATTAAGTAGACATTCCAAAACCTTTTGGTATTTCATTAATTTCGTTTAGCGGCCAATCTTGCTCAGATGGTTGCACATCACAAGCAGTCATCCGTATGAATTCCTAGCAGGTACCAAGCAACCACACTGACATACACATAAGCAGGTCTCACGCAAACAAGCAAATGGTTTCAGGTAATTTAGCCCTTTAGGTAACAGCGTGTCTGCCAGAATTTCGTTGCTGTGTTGCACACCTTAAATGAAAGCAGCCTCGAAACAAACGTGAGCTTTTTGTTTAATACTCGACATCAAACGCATCCTCCTCGTGTTTAATTTGTGCGTTTGTAATCATCAGCAGATGTCCGTCTCAGTTCTGCTTTATCAAGCATTGCAATTTATTACTTCCTAAATGATTGTTCAACAGGTGGTTCCCTGTGCATCTGTGGGCCTTGCCTTTGTGAACTTGAAGCATGCTTTAAATAGCTGCAAACTTAGATTAAACATATTCCCTGCTGCATTTTTCCCCTCTCCGTCGCTTCAATGTTGAATATGTTGATTTATGAAGTGTTTGGGAGTGAGGTCAGCGGCCCATTGAAGATTTATGAAAAGGCAACTGAGAGCGATTACAGGAGCCCAATCTATCACGGCGCGCTATTACAGCGTTGTTGTGACTCTGCCGTTATAACCTCCATCAAATGCATCACTCTCTGTAAATTGTAGAAGTTCGTTTGAAGTCAAAACAGGATTCAGAGATCAGTGTAGACGGCACACTTCAGTGGATTGAGCCCATCGCTCTCTTCTTTTTCTCTCAATATGAAAAATCCCATCTAAACTTACATGTAATGCAGAACATGTTCCCCTATACGACAAAGCAAGTGGATGAACAACCCTAATTGTTTTTTGTAGCCCAGTGTATTACGCTTACTTTAAGATTCCCTATATCGCTGCTGAAAAACATATACATTTACATACAGTATGCACGCATGGGTCTGTCTATGTAATGTACACATATGATTACCTAAACGAATGTATGTGATAACTACAGTATAGGTGATTGAATTTGTCATGTATGCATAACATGCTGGGATATGCATCAGCACTTAGGTGTGGACACTGGACAGATAGATCTATGTATTATAAGTCAACTCTAAGATGTATACATTAATATACAGAAAATAGACAAAGTATCATCCGTATCAAAACAGTAGCTCTCTTTTTTGTTGTTACTTAAGAGTTAAGCTACAGAGTCAAAGCAAATGAGTTTCACATGATTGTTTTTATTTTTTGCATGCTGTAAGTTAAATTCTCGTGGGTGTTTTTCAATGGCTCTTCTGGCCTTTGCAGTGGGCAGATGCAGCCTATGTCCCAGATCGCTGAATAAACTCACATTGTTGAGTGTGTGGGACGACTTGCTTGGCAGTCGACTCTGACAAGTGGATTAGCAGAGGCAAGGCCACCTCTGAATGGTACCCACACGACTTGCAGCCATGGCGCCGAGCATCAGTGTCACATATCATACATCTGACAATGCAACAGTGCTTGCAAAAAAAGAAAGAGGTGAAAAAATGACAGATATGCTACAGCATATTTTGAGGATTGCACGCATATGGCAGCGGCATTAAACGGTGGAGTAAATTTGGCATGTCTAAAAACTAGGATAATGATGATAAATGTGACAGCATGAAAACTAATTACAATTGTTTCACTGCGTTTTCCAATAATGCCGCAAACGCTTCTATGAAAACTCATTTGAATCTTCCACAAGTCCAAAAGACAGTCTTGCTCCAAAGCCATTTGGCACATCCCCTCACCAGTTTACATTTCTAGCGGATTAGCAGAAGAGCTCAAAAATAATCATGCCAGATGTCTCCCCGCATCCAGAAAAAGAGCCTCCCCGGTGGCCATTTTGCTTTTATTCTTTTTTCTGTCATATCACTTTTAAGTGAAAACATTTTTGGGCCTCTAAATTGCTAAATCTCATGTCAAGGCGTTGCGTTTGCAAATGCTGCTCCTGTCAATGTCTCGACATCAAGTTTTACAACATTACCAGATTTATTCATTACTGCTGTTTGTAGTGGTACAAGAAATGGTCCTTTTGTTGAGTACTGCTTAAAAATAACATGGACAGAGCAGGCAGATTAATGAACAACATACAAATGAGTTTAAAAGGGTGTGAATTTAAACAGCCTGTAGCATTTTCATTACAAATGGGCGTTGTTGAATCTGTCACATTATTAAATTAACTAATGTGCTTTTACTGGACAATGCGACTTTTCATCTTGGACTTGTTCGTTTTATTACCATAAACAATTCAAAGTTTTGAAGTGAGACTTTTTTTGGCAAACTGTGGGCTGTTTGTTGTTAAACACTAAATTGGACACATTCTTTTTATTCTTGTAATAAAGACTAGCCACTCATATTTTAATTATATTCTTTAAAGAGCACCTATTGTCCGATTCATGTTTTAACATTTCCTTTGGTGTGTAAGTGTGTATTAGTACATGTTAACGATAGTAAACGATGACACAAGTTATCGTCTCCAACGTAAATCTCTTTTCTTGGACTACAACAAACACACGGATTGTAGGCACCAGTTTAATTCCTGGGATTGGTGATGTAGACAAGACCGACATTATCATAATTCCTCCCGCAAGGACTCACAGCCTGTAAGTTAAAGGGGCCATGGCACAAGACGTTTTTAAGATGTCAAATAAATCTTTGGTGTCCCCAGAGCACATATGTGAAGTTTTATCTCAAAATACCATATAAATGATTTATTATAGCATGTTTAAATTGCCACTTTGTAGGTGTGTGCAAAAATGTGCCGTTTTGGTGTGTCCTTTAAAATGCAAATGAGCTGATGAAATGCACACACTGATCACAATGATGGTGGTTTGTTGCAATTAAAACTCAATTGTGCTTTTCTCTGCACTAAATTGCAGTGCCGTGATTGGATAGTGCAGATTAAGGGGTGGTATTATTATAATAAGTGCTCCTTATGACATCATAAGGAGAGCCAAATTTCAACGACCTATTTTTTCATGTGCTTGTAGAGAATGGTTTACCAAAACTAAGTTACTGGGTTGATCTTTTTCACATTTTCTAGGTTGATAGAAGCAATGGAGACCCAATCATTGCACTTAAACATGGAAAAAGTCAGATTTTCATGCCATGGCCCCTTTAACTCCTGTTAGCAACCGAATCTTTCAAACATGGTAAGGAGCGTCACATTTTCTGCTGACGTCAGAGGTATTCAGGCCAATCACAAAGATCAGCTGGCCAATCAGGACACAGAGCTTTTCAAATCCGTGCGTTTCATGAAAAGAGTGAAATCTGGAACAAAAATGTGCGGTATGTGGAAAATAATGTGTTTTGTAAACCATAAACCACGTGAACACATTGTATTATAAGAAATACACAAAATAACATTGTTTTTAGCAATGAAATAGGTACTCTGTAATGTAATTTATGTAATAAAAAAATTGTTAATGTAGCTTAGTTGATAGAGCCTTTCATTAGCAATACAAAGGCCATAAGTTTAAACCAACCACAGTCAGGGAACACTTAATACTTAAATGCACTGTATGTTGTTTTGGATAAAAACATCTGATGAATGTACATTTTTGCATTGATTTGTATCGCAAGGTACCCTAGGTAAAAATAAAGTATACTTATATGTAAAGGTGTACTCATATTAGGCATGGTTGCCTTGAACTGTACCCAAGCGCAATTGCACTCACACTGTACTTTTATCAATTTGTGCCCAACAATGCTTTCGTCATTAGGATGCAATTGTTTAGGAAAAAACATGAAGAAAAGCTCTCTCTCAACACTAAAGCACATCGTAATGTTACATTTGTGGCTTCTATTTTGAGTCGTTTGGGACGCAATGACACACAGCCCTCTTACATGCCTATTATATTAGTCAAACCAGTTTAAATTACCATCCTGTGCACATCAGAAGGTTTTAACAAAGACAAATGAAGTTGAATGACTGTCGCGCAACTGGCGTCTCACCTTTTAAACACGATTTGCACCCACACTGTGCATTCTACACACAAGCCCAACTCTGCAAACGCCCGGCCAGGGCGCATTTAACGAAACCACGCACAGGCATGGTATGGAGCGAACACGCTAGTCAATTGAACCAGGCTTTGGTGGTCAAATGCGCTTGGGCATGGTTTGGTTGGATAGTGTGAGCACTGAGGGGAAACCTTCCAATCTTTCTGATTAAGCCAATACGGAAGTGATTTAAACTGCAATTCATCGAAAAGGGAGTCAATTCCCATAGACCTCCATGTTAAAACGGCCAACTTTACAGTAGAAAATAATATGTTTACAGCCTGGTACAAAAAGTGTAGCTAATTTTGCCCTTCATGACAACTGTGAGGGGGGTACATTTTTTTGTAACCCATCCGTTTAAATTATATTAAGCCTTAAAGTTCTGCATAATTAAGGGCGTGGCCACTTGAGTGACGGTTGAACAGCCACTGCTGTCACTAGAGTCGAGCTAGGCTTGGTTTCATGAACCAGTCACCTCAGCTTCACCCACGTCTTGCCTCTTTACCCATTTTTGGATATCCGCGAGTGATGCGCGGTGACGCGTGGCCAAAATGCCGACGGCAGGCACCACCTACTTTAAGCTTCAAAAACGATCTTCAGAAACCTATGGGTGATGTCACGGACACTGCATCCATCTTTTTTTACAGTCTATGGTGAGCACACTCTAAAATGTACTTATACAACAAAAAAGTACATTATTTGTAGTACATTGTTATTTTTGGTAAAGTGAAAAAGTTATACTCTATAAATATACTGTCTCAGAAAAAGTACACTTTTGTACCTAAATGATACACATTGGCACCTTAGAGGTACATGTTGGTATATATCTGTACCTAAATGCTACATATTAGGACCTTTTTAAAATGTACTGTCCTAGTGACAGCTTAGTGTACTAATTAAACATAGTTTTACCTCAGTAGTACTTCAGTGCACTTGGCAAAGTATACTAAACACCAGATTTGAAATGTCTTGAAATTAAAGGATGTCTTAAAATAGCACAGGTAAGTACACTTACATGTTCCTAAGTTTATCTTAAGATGTACTAAAGACTTTTTTGTATATTCAGTACAGAGTTAACATGTTAAAATAGTACATTTGCAAGTGTACTTAAATAAAGTGTTTTTAAGTGCACTTTTTTGGGACCTGGTAACTTTTTTCATAAAGCACAGCCTCCTTAACTGACCCTATACAATACAATCATATTTTTAGTGGGAAAATAAAGACATATGTCTCATCACCCTGTGTATGTGCTACAGTGTTTGTGGGATGAGTGTTTTCAGTTTTAATGATCTTGGCAGGAATGCTCTGTCTCCCACATGTCTTAAGCAGGGAGGGGGCAATCTTATTGCTGCCACATGTTTAGGTCTCTCTCCGAGTGGTTCCTCCAGCCTGGTGTGGTCAAACAGTTCAAAGCAGCACGGCTCATTTGTTACCCAACTTTATGTAACAATAAGCTGAAGGCTCAGTGCGTCTGCAAGGAGAAAAGGGGGTAGCGATGAAGGAACGCATCTGCGCTGTATACTCTCCCTCTTTAATGTTAATCTAGACCTAAACCTCACTTGTAGTGTCTGGTTTATATGTTTGGATGAATAACATCATTTCAGTGCCCTGTTAAATGATTGGATGGCATATTTTCCAGACAACTCAAAAATCATTTTCTCATTTTTATATTCATGGAAGCCCTTTTAGGAGGGTTTTAAACTGCAGTAATAGCACTTAAGTCGCTCCAAGAGACGAAAACTCTGCTCACCACAGTTGATCTTTGTCATGGTGAAGGGAGAGCGTCGTGCCACATATGGCAACAATCTGCCACACTAATCCAGTCAGAGATTAGACGACTTTGGGTTCGGGCTCCCTAGATCATGCACACTCCATCACATCTTCTATGCACCATTTTTTATAAGCAGAACGTAGCCAGCGGTCTTTAGTGGTAGCTGACGCAGTCATTTGCCAATGGCAGGGAATCTACCTCCAGCAGTGACATCTTCAGGCAGCAGTCAACCCGACTGAATTAAAAACAACGGTTGATGATTTGATGGGAATGCAGTTAAGCCAAACAGAGAAAGCTTGGAAAAATGAGAGCTTGATCTCTTAAACATTAAAGGGAAGTATGGATATTTTGTTCTGCAATTATTCTTCACCTGCCCAAAGAAGAGTCTTGGGATACGTCTTTTTGTGATTATACATTTTGGACATATACATATACAGTATTATGCAAAAGTCTTAGGCCACCATGCCACAATTAGATTTGTTGTTTTCGAAATGGTATAGTGATCTCATATAATTATTTCTCTGTCTCTTTAAAATACAACCAGAAAATGCAGGACATTTGTATGTAGTATTAAAAACAGTATAAAAGTATAAGCTGTGTTAAGTATTTAAAGTAAACTCCCCTTCCACTTGAAGAAAAGAGGGAAAGATAAAATATAAAATAAATATGGATGGACATTATATACAGTATTGTTCAAAATAATAGCAGTACAATGTGACTAACCAGAATAATCAAGGTTTTTAGTATATTTTTTATTGCCACGTGGCAAACAAGCCACCAGCAGGTTCAGCAGACCCCCAGAAAACAAACAAGACCCAGCACCCACGACACGCACGCTCTCAAGGCTGTGCAACTGGGCAACCAGCCGAAAGGGGTGTGTTCAAAAAAACAGCAGTGTCTACCTTTGACTGTACAAAC
This sequence comes from Misgurnus anguillicaudatus, assembly GCF_027580225.2. Lineage (NCBI taxonomy): Eukaryota > Metazoa > Chordata > Actinopteri > Cypriniformes > Cobitidae > Misgurnus > Misgurnus anguillicaudatus. The sequence goes on along the minus strand of NC_073347.2, from coordinate 16,491,352 downwards.
TCAAAACTATTTTGTACAAACATTTTTTTTTCTGGGATTTAGCAATCCTGTGAATCACTAAACTAATATTTAGTTGTATGACCACAGTTTTTTAAAACTGCTTGACATCTGTGTGGCATGGAGTCAACCAACTTGTGGCACCTCTCAGCTGTTATTCCACTCCATGATTCTTTAACAACATTCCACAATTCATTCACATTTCTTGGTTTTGCTTCAGAAACAGCATTTTTGATATCACCCCACAAGTTCTCAATTGAATTAAGGTCTGGAGATTGGGCTGGCCACTCCATAACATTAATTTTGTTGCTTTGGAACCAAGACTTTGCCCGTTTACTAGTGTGTTTTGGGTCATTGTCTTGTTGAAACAACCATTTCAAGGGCATGTCCTCTTCAGCATAGGGCAACATGACCTCTTCAAGTATTTTAACATATGCAAACTGATCCATGATCCCTGGTATGCGATAAATAGGCCCAACACCATAGTAGGAGAAACATGCCCATATCATGATGCTTGCACCTCCATGCTTCACTGTCTTCACTGTGTACTGTGGCTTGAATTCAGAGTTTGGGGGTCGTCTCACAAACTGCCTGTGGCCCTTGGACCCAAAAAGAACAATTTTACTCTCATCAGTCCACAAAATGTTCCTCCATTTCTCTTTAGGCCAGTTGATGTGTTCTTTGGCAAATTGTAACCTCTTCTGCACATGCCTTTTTTTTAACAGAGGGACTTTGCGGGGGATTCTTGAAAATAGATTAGCTTCACACAGACATCTTCTAACAGTCACAGTACTTACAGGTAACTCCAGACTCTCTTTGATCATCCTGGAGGTGATCATTGGCTGAGCCTTTGCCATTCTGGTTATTCTTCTATCCATTTTGATGGTTGTCTTCCGTTTTCTTCCACGTCTCTCTGGTTTTGCTCTCCATTTTAAGGCATTGGAGATCATTTTAGCTGAACAGCCTATCATTTTTTGCACCTCTTTATAGGTTTTCCCCTCTCCAATCAACTTTTTAATCAAAGTACGCTGTTTTTCTGAACAATGTCTTGAACGACCCATTTTCCTCAGCTTTCAAATGCATGTTCAACAAGTGTTGGCTTCATCCTTAAATAGGGGCCACCTGATTCACACCTGTTTCTTCACAAAATTGATGACCTCAGTGATTGAATGCCACACTGCTATTTTTTTGAACATACCCCTTTCAACTAATTCAACTAATTGCCCAATTGCACAGCCTTAAGAGCGTGCATATCATGAATGCTGGGTCTCATTTGTTTTCTGAGAATCTACTGAACCTACTGGTAACTTGTTTGCAACGTAGCAATAAAAAATATACTAAAAACCTTGATTATTCTGGTTAGTCACATTGTACTGCTATTATTTTGAACAATACTGTATATATGGTTCCAAAACGCTACAAACGCCATTTAAAAAAAAATGAGTTAACGCCAAAATCAGTATTGAATCACATCAGTATTAAACAGTAAATTCTTAATTTTGCACAAAACTTCAGTCCTCTTTCTCTGCAGAATGCAATAAATCCACTCAACAAATCACAGCGCACATTTCCACACACTGTAAACAACAATGGCGGTGCGTGGAATACACACAGAATCCTAGTTTTCCTGATCTACTTTGTACTTTGTGATCACCAAACAAACAAAATAATACTTTTAATGGCATTAATAAAGCTGTGGTGGTTTTCTGTGGCGGAGAAGAAACGTAAGCCATCAAAAAAGACGTAAAAATGCCAGCTGTTGCTTGTTCTCCTGACAGCATCTAGCTTCTGTCATGCTAACACATTGACTCCAGGAGATCTTATGAATAACTTTCCATTATTTTACTCAAAGCCAACGAAAATCGAGCAGGACCAAAACATTTTACAGCTGTTCGCTGTCAAAAAAGTTCAGCGACGATGTCCCAAGTATAACAGCAGCATTGACAGTGTTATTAATATGACAAAGTAATTAATGCCATTCATGTTTATTTTTTTAATCAGTGTATCCCACTAGTCAACTAAATTAATATAACATGATAAATATGAATACACATTTATATATTGATAAAAAAAACTAAAAAAAATCAGTTATTATAATAAATCTTTGAAAATTAAATTATGGATTTGAATTTGTTATGTTGTTATAACCTAAAGATGCTACGTGAAAGTAGGGCTGGGCGATATAGCCAAAAAAATTATCAAGAAAATGTTTTCTATATCAGTCGATATCGATAATTATCATAATAAATAACAAATCTTTATTCATGTCAAATTTAAAAGCAGATTTTTGCAGACAGTTAATAATGGTTTTAAACTACTTTTTATTCAGAACAAGACAAATACAAATACTAAATACTAAAATCTTGTTTTAATGTTTAGGCATCTGTATTAAATGTAAATATATTTGTAATGAAATCAACACATTTCTGACACAGAAAGCAGCAAGCTACTTCCACTTTAAGACCCAAGACAGACTGCTTTAAGTTTCAATATACTGAGTAACATCCAGCTGTTTATGTTCACTTAAACAAAAAAGAAAACTTAGTTCAGTGATCATGCGTGTGTTATACGAGCTATTCACACTGATAAATGGATGTCAAGAGCGTCACGTTTCTGTGGGAGCGAACACTCATACAGTTTATTCGCTGAAGGGGTGGATCTACTGTTTTTCCTCAGTTTCCTGAATTTGTGAATGTCCTATAAATATACTTTTAAAGCTGTGCGGACGTTTGCGTGCACAAGGCGGACGCTGAAAGTAAGTACAGTACACTGTACCTATTTTGTCTGCTGTGTTCCAGGCTTTGACGAACACTGTTTGCGCGTCCAATATTACACAAAAGGAACATGTTTCCGCGCATTTGGATTCCGTGATTCCGTCCGCGTTATCCGCAGCGCGGAAATCATAGGGCTCTACTAATAAATTAATAACTCGCCTCTTACTAATATAACTTTCATCTTACTCTACTTCTTCAAGTCTAACTGACACTGTGATTGTAAACCAAAAGCGCGTGCCGCATGCAGAAGTGCTTGCACAACATTACGCAGAGTGCGTAAACATTATCGATCACTTATCGAACTGTCGTTACCGTTTTATCGAAAAATTTTATATCGGCAAAATTATCGTTATCGAATTATCGCCCAGCACTACGTGAAAGTTTGTAACATGAAATAGCGGTTTTCATCTTGTCACATTCTTGGTATAGAAAACATGTTTTTAACCAAAATTAGTCAAAATGGATTTATTGCGTTTTGGAACCAAACTCTTCATATATATAGTTAATTAATCCCCATTAAACCAAAGGAGTCTCATTAGACATGCCATTTTGCTCATCTTGTTAATGTGACGTCACACTGATAAGCCCTGCCCACAGCCACTGAATGACAGTCCTGCATTACCATAGTTTCCACCTTTAGTGAATTGTACGCTGTCTGGCATATCTCAATAGTGAGACACTATTGCCTTCATCTGTATTCAGAGGAATTAAATCTATTTTAACTGAAACCGCTCACTGTCTCTTTTAGTAATGGAGTGAGGAGCAGAACCATGAAGGTACATACATGAAAACAGTTTTTGCTCCCACCCAAATAGGACATGCTATAATAAATTATCTGTTGCATGTTTTTAGCTGAAACTTCACAGACACATTTTGGGCACACCCAAGACTTATATTACATCTTGTGAAAATGGGTATAATAGGTGCCCTTTAAAAGTTAACATCCATGTTCCAATGGAGGATGGAAAGGACCTTTATACTTTTATGTCAATTTCAGCCTGACCTATTCTTCACTACCCATGTCTGCAAAAAAAAACATGGGACCTTAAAAAATAACATTGATTTACATAGCAAAATAAGTGTCATCATAAACATAACATAATAATCTGTCTGGCTCATAAAATTTAACACAAGATATCCACACGCTTCAGTCACATACTCTATCATCTCAGCCTACATTCATTCTGCCGTCAAAGTACCTGCTATGGCCCAGAGCCCTGGGGGGTCCTCAACGCCTCTAATTTGGGCCGCCCCTTGGGGCTCGAAGCTCTGGCTAGCTAGGGCATATGCAGTAATCTCCTTTCTACCATTTAGAGGCTAATTTGGTAACATTACACCTGCCTCCGTGAGCCACCGCTCTGGTACGATGCGGGTTTGGTGGCTTTTTCCTTTCCTCTATTCTTCATTCATCTGTTGGTAAGTTTTGTAATGAGATTACCCCAAAGCCGATCTCTGCTTTGTGTCACCCGGAATACTCTGAGATCCCGGATCAACAGAATCAAAGCAAGGAGCAAGATGCAGCCCAGCTGACCTCGATTCAGCACATCCCCCCAATGCCCGGACCCCCAATCCAAATGTGACTTGGACAACCTCGGTTGCTATCACACATGACATTGTGTGTGAGCTTTGCATAGGAAATATCATTGTCTTCCCTTCAGCATTCGCTCGCCTTGACGGCTCTTGCCTTTGTATTTATCACACCGTCCAGTCTCTATTTACCGTCAGATCGCACATCGTTATTTTCCACAAACTTGTTTTGCACTAAATATTAAGCAGAAGACTTCATTGCTTCAGCTGTGGTAAAACGCAGCATTGTCCTTTTTGTGTTGCTTAAATAGTAATATTGAATTTCATACCACAAGTTTTCAGAGCTAGACAATACATCCTGCTAAACAGCTCTTTATAGACTGCTGCGTACATGACTGATTCCAATAAAACATGGAGCCAAACACCCAAAACAGCCCATCTATAACCGCCGCCTTTGTTCTTCTAATTTGTTCCAACCCTAATGGCCTCGTGACTGCGCACAGACGCAGCAGCACCAAACAAGAAATTGTTAGTGGAAAATGATACTAAAAGACAAAAATGCCCAGAAAAACAAAGCAAATGAGCGTTTTACCAGAGTAAAAACAACTTCATTCCCAGAATACTGCCCGTGAACTGATCGCATCGAGAAACAGCATGTCAATATTTAGCAAAATATGATTTTGATTAAAAGTGGAAAGGTTAGGGTCATTGAGAGGTTGAGGATTAGTATTATGGGCTGTGTCTGGGGTTACCATAACAGTCTGGCTAGTGGGACTAGTAATAACAGCAGTAGTAATAATAATCACAGACTAATTGACTGAACTTTGTGTGCTTCCTAGTCAAAGAAGAGATATTTTGACAAGCCCAAAGCTCTCCTTGAAGTTTGTAGAAATAAAGCTAATATAATGAGGGATGCTTAGAGCACTTGTTATTTAAAGATGGGGTATTGATGTTCATGGAAATTGCTTGTTGATACCTCTTGTTTAATATAATAATGAGTAGCATAGAAGAAATATACGAGTTATTTTTCCCAAGATCCTGAGAATACATCTCATCATAAAATGTTATGATGAAAAAATATGTCTATTTTGCAATAGCTGCTGTATGTCCACTTTTTAAGTGATATAAACAACATATATAAAATATATATCAGTACATGGGTGATTCTCACGAAAACTTGGTTTTAAAAATGTCAAGCATGAAAATGTAAAAATTGCTTAAATTAACTTTTTTTCCCACCAGACATTAAAAAACAAAGTCTGGAGTAAATGGGAACATTAATTTAAAAACTTCTACTTATCATTTAACACTTTTTGTAACATAATTTAAAAAATTAGTCCTAAAAAATCTCATTACCGCAACAGTCAGAAAACATCAACACTGACATATTTTCAAAATGACCTGACAAACCTGAAAGAACATAATTTGGAGATTCTGCACATGCATTTAAAATCAAAGTATTATGCTTCTATTAATTAAATTAACATTTAATAAGCATCTGTTGCGGTAATGATAATCAAAATGTCGTGTAAGCATTCTGACAAGACAATATTTCAAATTAACTGTAAAAAAAGATCTTACCTGGTAGCCATCTTGAAGTAACTGGTCCATGTGCTTGGTCACTCAAAATCAAACTTTATTAAAATTCTGTTTGTGTGCTTAAACTGTTCTCAAAAAGTGTTGCGGAGGATGAGAACATCAGGCATGGACACATCATTTTCCTAATTTTTCTTCATTATTATTATACATGAATATTCAGTAAATATTTTTTCTGTAATCTAAAGTAGTCTAGCAAAACATCCATTTATTTTTTTTCTTAATATTTTTGTGTTAATTTGATTAAATTACAACATAACGCATGTTCAAACACAGCCGGGCACAATAAAATTTACAATGATAAATTCTTATGTTGAAATCACACATTGTGCAAGGTAGAACACAGTATTGTGTTAATTCTGATGCTTTTTAATGTTACTATATTACACATTTTAAAGCTAAAATCATTAGTGCCGTGGTGTTTCAATGGTTTCGTGAGAATCACCCCTATATACATGGATTGCATTACAGTAATTGTTATACAGTGGGACATACATCGCTCAATAATAGTTTACACTTACAATGTGTACACTTTAAACACAAATTATTAATTATTTCACTGTTCTTCTTTACACCAATGTACTCAATCCTAATCATGACAGTTTATTTACAGAAGAAATCATCAATTTTACTGCTAGCACTGAAAGAGACTCTACGTAGGCTATAGCCTCTCAGTAAGAGAGGTAGGCTATGTTTGAAGAGTGCCTTTGTCACGCTGAGGAAAATCATGTTTGAAGTCTGGCCCCTGTCTTTCACACTTCTGATAAAGCCGTCGGGTTTAGCGTGTCTTCTGTGCAAAGCCTATGTCCTCCCCCTTTTGTCTGACAGTCGCTTCCCCATCCCTGCGCTCCCCTCGGCTCTCCACTATTGTGCGGTTGCTTGTCACCGTGCCCACATTACACTGTGTGGAGAATGGGCCCAAAGCCTTATCCCGGGGCTTCATGGGAGATGTAGTTGAGGGAATGGTTTTATGGGCTTTTTTCTTAAAGTTTTGCATTTTTTCTTGTTGCTGTGCTAGAGTGTTGTTGTTGCTCTCTGCTAAAAGTCAATGAGCGCTATTTCTTTTTGGAATTTGGTTCACATTTTATCACTAGTGATTCTCACAAAATCCAGATTTAGAAGGTGTCCAGCATCAGAATTTTAAAAAGTCCTTGAAGCCAATTTTTTGTGGCACATATAAGATTAAGGTCTGAACGTACTATAACCATTATTTTTAGAGGATTTAAAAAATATTTCCTATAGAATTATTTACCTTTTTAACATTATTATTATCAAAAATCATTACCGCATTTATATGCATTTACTCATGTTTCGGTAATGAGAACTAAAAAGTTGTCTAGGTAATATGACAAAATCTTAACACTTATCTGGAGAGAAAAAATAAGAACTACTTTTCTGGAAGCCATCTTGAGTGTCACAGTCAATTATGTCCCTTTCAACAATTTTTTTAAAATGTTAGTTCCTTGAGGACTTAAACAATAATTGAAAATTGTTGTGATGGATGAGAAAATTGGTCTTGGACACATTTATATTCCTTATTATTGTCTCTACATTTACCAATGATCATCAAATACCACATGTTTCTTTACTGTAAATGTTTATAGTATAACATGCACTGAAGCCTTTAATTTTTTAGATTTTTAATTATAAATATTTCCATGTCAAAGAACCCAAATCCAGTCATGGACACTTTGAGGTAATGGAGATGTCCCCCTTAAATGTGGCAAAAAAATTGGCTTGTATGATGTAATTTGAAGTCATGTGCAAAATAGTACATGAAGAGATGTTTGAAACTGTATGCTTCTTATTTTGATAGCATTAACTTTTTATATCAAAATGTTTTATGACACTTCATAAAAAGTAAAGTCTAATTTTGCAAGAATCACCCATATTTTGAATAACTACAGTATTATGCCATGGAAAGAATTTTCCAAATGTTTAACATTTTACATCATGTCACATTTTTCTCTCATTTTCAAGAGGAAACCGATTTAACTGACTCACTCAACACATATGCACGCACAGTATAGCGCCAAATGAATATCACAGACGTTTTCAGAATATCAAATATTTAAACAGCCCAGACAAACAAGCGATCAGAAAGTGACCAATAGGATTGTTGGTGGGTGATGGGCATTTAGCATAGCGTCCTATCAGCTCCCAGCGATATTTTCATATTAAATGTGTATGCATGAACCATATGATCCCAGCATAAAGAGGGTCCCTGAACCTACTCTCTTAAACTGTAGCAGGCATATATTACCAGGCTTAGAGCTTGGCAAACCCTGCGCTTCCCAAAATAGATTTTCAACAATGCTCCACGAGGTTGCATTAAATAAATCTGCACTCGGCTAATCCTAAAAGCAGTTCATATGTCGCGGAGATACTCTTGCGCAGGACAAAGGCAGACACTCTACTCGTCATGGCTTCATCGAGGGACAGACACATTTAAATACAGATATTTTGAAAAGGAGGGGGCTGGATGGTGGCAAAAAATCCTCTTTTAATGTAGCAGAGAAATTCTGCTAAATATGAAAAAAGATATCGGTATCAATGTGCTACACTGCTGCACCGCAAAGCACATTTTTTATATACCGTATATCAACCAAAGCTATCTCTATCTCTCTCTCTCTCAGTCTATTTTTTTAATCTAGACCCAAACACTTGCAGGAGGGGCTATTTCAAACATGTTGTAGATAACTGTTAATCACATTACTGTTTTCTCACTTCCGTAAAAACACCATAAATAGCGTACTGAGGTTCATCCCCTTCTTTTTTCCCCATTGAGAGAAAATTACGGTTGATGAATTGCTTCTGCCATGCATGTAGGCTAATGAAAGCCTGGCTCCTGGGCTTTCCTCAACAAAGACTTGCAATTTTTCCACTTTCCACTAAAATAAGAACCTGTTCCACTTTTAATTAATGGTTCTACTCTTCTTCATTCAAAGGCTACGGCAGACTTTTAAATTGATTTTGGAGGTGAGCTCGCTCATTAGCGATGAAAACCAAAAGCATTGTTATAGAAATGCAGGGGAGTAAATCGATCACACAGGTTTACCAAAGCTTTTAATTCTGATGTGATCTGGCAACCGAAATTATGTAACTATCTATCGCATGACACTATACATACACTGTTAGACTTTATTGTATATATGCGGTAACTACGTTGCCAGTGAGTTACTGTAACTGCCCCATTATAGTACCATAGCTGTACATGTTTGCCTTTACCGCAGTTCCATTTTACAGTATAATGGGAATTGAACCATTTTGAAATTTGCTTCACTGCTAAAAGCATAACAAATAATAGGGATGCTCCGATCGATCGGCCGCAGATCGGTATCGGCCGATAATGGCATTAAATGACTCGATCGGTCCTCGTTAAATTTGCCGATCTCGTGAACCGATCTTTCTGTTTACTTTTGTCTGTCATGATATGGCTCCTCAATGCGGCTGCACGTCGAGACCATTTTTACGCAGTGAGAGCATTTTTATGACCCGTGGCTGATGAGCGACGTGTAGATTTGCATTACTCTCTTTGCCTTCACAGAGATATGTGTATTTTCTACGAGGACGCGGTCCGGTCTTCACATCCCCATCAAACAGCGTATACAACACATATCTATCGCGGACAATTGCATCCTCGTGTCAAAAGTTTATTATTTGCATGCGTTTTAAAGTTTTGAGCGTTTAAACTTTAATTTTCCTTACAGCTGCTCTCGTCTGCATACACCCGCCGCGCGCACACACAGCAGCCTGTCATCAGTGCACGTGAACAGAGCGATCTCTGTCAAGTCTTAAAGCTACAGTAACCTAATTCATCTCTCAATAAAATCACTATCTGCTCTTCACTAAAGAACTGTTGTACTTCATACGAATGCGTGTATATTTAATTCATACAGTAAAGACTGTTAACTGTTTTATTTTCATTAGTTTTTACAGACATAAGCCTTTTTAAAGGCATATTAAATTTCTCTTTGCAGAAGAAATAATTGTTGTGCTAATTTATTTGATTCTCTATTAAAACAATAATATACCTAATTACTGCAAGTAATATAACAAAGACAACATCTGTGGTTTTACTTTATCTAGAAAAAATGTTAAAAGTTACAGTCATCAAAGACCTTGCATATCAGCTTGAAAAATCGGTATCGGCATTGGTATCGGCCGATCACGAAGACAACAAATCGGTGATCGGTATCGGCCTGCAAAAATCCTGATCGGAGCATCCCTAACAAATAAAATGTATTTCATTTCATTTCATTGATATATTTTATTTTTCCATTTTATATGCTTTTATAACTGTTTTATTCAACTACAGTACAGTAGCACTTCTGCTGTTGTTTTACAGCAGTCTATCGCAAATTCAAAACATACAGTAAATCACTGTAAATTAAATGTTAATACCCATAATGCAATGCATATTACAGTAATGAACTGGAAAAGAAAATGATGGTATTTTACTGGGCATTTTGTGGTAAGTAACTGTAGAAATTACAGTTAAGTCTAACAGTGTATCCTAAATTCCCCTTGACACAAATCGTGATATTTACTCGGGAAGCTGGTAAGGGAGGTATTTAGATGTTATGAAATCTACTTTAAAGCTAAGAACTGTCAGGCTGATCTTGCTGCGTGGATCATTAGTAAAACATCCACTATGACAATCTGAGCATTCACAGATATAGCCCAACCCCTCTCTTTAATGTGAAAAACAAAGGTGAAGCCAATCTTAGCATGCGCTACAAACACAAGCATTGTGTTTGTTCATCAGTGTGACCGATGTTTGCTTTCGGATCAGTTGTCCACACTCGGCTAACAATTAGCATACATCTGCCGCAGACAGCATGCGGCCTTGCTTTATGTACATTGCTATTTGGACCCCTTGCAAGCGGCTCAGTGCAGTAGTGCGCAAACATACGTCTGGTCGACTGGATGTTGGCCTTCCTACCGAGTGACCCTGAAAGCAGAGTCAAGTGCACCAGGCTTCTAATTGGTAAGCAATTATGCATGTCAACAATTTAATTACACAGTGTTTAGGTGGGACTTAAGTCCTGATTACTGAAACTCCACAGAATTCTGTATGGATACAAAACTCTATTAAACTTTAGTTTAGCTAGTCCAGTGGAACAATCCAATTCTCAGTTACCCTGTGATATTACTGTAGATTAGGCTAACTGGGCGACGCTTTAACATTTACATTATTTAATGTAATAATTGGAGAATTTAATGTTTTGCCTTTTAAATAAAAAAACAGTCACTCATGACATTTGCACAATCCTAAACACATTAACCTTTTTAACATTACATTTTTACCCACCCTGATTTATCTCCATCATTAAAAGCAATCCCTTATATAAAAAAATGCGCACAGGAGAAGTGCAAAGAGACCCACAGGTGACCCGTGAAGTGCTTTCTACAGCAGAGAAACGTTGCCTCTGTTGGGTGTTCTCAGCAGGAGTGATCTGGCATTGGTATTATAAGCTGTCAGAATGAATACGAGCTGATGCTGAACAGCAGCGCTGCAGAAACAGTGGCGGAAGTGGCACTTTAGCACTGTGGCTGATTTCATAGCGATTACCGCAAATCACCCAGCACTTAACATTATTGCCCAGAAGGGCTAATAACAGCTTGACACCTCGAGTAAAATTCGTGATGTGCCACTTGCCTGAGTACATTGTGATTTTTTCAAATCTGATAGCGCAGCGAACCCCAGACACAAATTATATGTGTCAGTGTGCTTAAAAATGAGGCAGGCGGTTTGTTTGGAATAAAGTAAGCCGTAGAATGGGAGTATTTGGGGGGTTTACAGGGAAATGTTGGTGGTGCCTTCCCTAAACCCTACAGAGGCTTGGCATGGCACAGATGCTGCTGTCTCCATGGTGACAAGCCACTTCAGCTCAATCAGTGGTGCCCAGTGTGAACAAGCTTTGAATCAAACTGAATGAAAACAAACACCCAGAGCTATTACATTTGTTTAATACATGAATATCTCATCTGTGATTTGCTCATGTGTTTTGGGGTCAATACGATTGATTGGAGATAATAAATTATGATGAATAAAGAATTGTAGGAGATTATAGTATAAAGGCATGAGTAAACTTTATTTTATATGCGTACGTGATGCAAATTTTAGTATAGTACGTACGTACTGTATGGTTTGTATGCATCGAACACCTTTTTTATGCGTATAAAACAAATTATACTTGGGCCTTTACAAATAAATACTGTTTTATGTACTGTACATGGCTGAACCTCTTAAAGAGCACCTATTTCACTGCTAAAAAACAATGTTTGTTGTGTATTTGATATAATACAATGTGTTTGCGTGGTTTAAACACATTATTTTCCACATAGCGTACATTTTTGTAGCTCCAGATTTCACTATTTTTCTGAAACGCTCTAATTTGTGTGTTCCTGATTGGCCAGCTAATCTGTATGTTGTGATTAGCCTAAATACCTCTGACATCAGCAGAAAATGTGACGCTCCTTACCATGTTTGAAAGATTTGCCCGCAATGCAATGCTAACAGGAGTAAACTTACAGGCTGAGAGTCCAAAGCGAGAGGAATTATGATAATGTCGGTTAAGGCTGGGTATCGATTCAGATGTTCTCGATTCTCAGTTCATAAGCTTTCGGACCGATGCGATTTCGATTCGATTACGATTCTCGATTCGTAAGCTATCGGACCGATTCGATTTCAATTTCGATTCATAGGCTATCGGACCGATTCGATTTCGATTCTCGGTTCGATTCCGATTCTCGGACCCGTTTTTATACTCGATTCTCGATTCAATTAAATGAATATAGATTTAATACAAATACTTTATTTATTAAAAAAAACAATGAACATAAGTTTACAAGTGGGTAATTAATAAAAAGAAATTAAGAGCCACCAACCTGTATATTACACTATTATTAGGTACACTTGGGCACATTAAAACAGAACTCATCTCTAATTTTCAAATGCATATAATTATGTTAAATACAATACAATTTTGATGCAAGTTGAAAAATGTATGCTGAAAAAAGTCAAAAGAGTCACATTCCTTGATCAAACAGGATCAGGGGCCTCATGTATAAAACTGTGCGTAGGATTCTTACTAAAAGTCTACGTATGCACAAAAGCCAAAAATGGCATACACCAAAAATTATGAAGACTTATAAAACAAAGCAATGTTCCCTTTATAAATCACAGATCACCTGCAAGTGTGCGTACATGAATCATCCTAACATCCCACCCTGCAAGCCCATTCTCCCATCAAGTTTGTTTTTTTATAAATCACAACCTTTGCGTGGGAACTGGCGTATGCTTTATAAATGAGGCCCCATGCAGGTTATTTCATAAAAAAAGATTAATCGAAAAATCTAATTTTTTTTGCCCAGTCCTAATGTCGGTCTTGTCTACGTCACCAATCCCAGGAAGTAAACTGTTGCCTACAATCCGTGTGTTTGTTGCAGTCTATGAAAAGAGATTTATGTTGGATACGATAACTCCCGTCATTGTTTACTTTGGGGTTTGTACCTTTTGCATATCCTTAACATGTACTAATACACACGTACACACCAAAGAAAATGTAAAATAGTAAATAGGACAATTGGTGCCCTTTAATATTGGTTCAACAGAGTCATGTGTTGGATGAGACTAGGGCAGAAAAAGGCAACAGGAACACTATTGGGAGAAATGCAATAGTCTCAAAGACGGTGTCAGTCTGCTTGCATATAACCCAGTGGCCTCCAAAGATATAGGAATATCCTCTCCCTGTGCCTCAGACAGCGAATTTCAGCCCACATCAATCAAATGGAGTTAATTTAAAAGCATAAGCTTCTGTTTAATTAAAGGAGGATAGTTGAGCACTGAAATCAAATTCCTGAAATGAGTTTTAATGTCCTCATATTCCCCAGCTCACTAGATTTCTCATCCCAATCACCTCTCTAATGGCAGAGTAATATAATCACTGAATTTGCTTTTCACGTTGTAATAAAATACAGTCTCTCTACATTTGCTATGAAGAGTATTTGCTAAAAGGCCGAGACGTTAATGTGGTCTCAGCAGTCCAAATGCTCTTCTTCCTTATCGAAATCTCACTCTCTCTCCATGTATTCCCTGACGGGATGTGCAGAATGAGATGAGAGTAAGCAAAGGCAAAAGACGGAGTGAGATTGTAGCATTAAGTAAATAATTTGTATGATAATTCATTACAGTGGCTACTTTTTCAACTTTAATTGGTCTAAATGAAGAGACATTTCACACCATTTAGATAAAAAAAGAAAAAGGAGGCTAGCATAATGAAAAGGGGCCTGGCTATCGGACTTCAGAGGTTTGCTTTAAATGAAAATGTAATTGCAGGCGGAATGGTACAAGAGGAGTCGACCCAGCGCAGCAGATCGGGGGTATCTTCAGACAGCCGCGCTAAAGCTAATGACTGAGCAATTTGGAACATTTACTCACCCCAAAGACTCTCATTAAGTCAATCACAGGCTTAGCCGAAGCCCACTCGCAGTGGCGGAGGGAACCCTTCGCGTTTATTCCGACATCAATCAGGAAGGCCGTCTCTCTCTCTCTCTCTCTCTATGTCTGAGTCTCTAAGTCTCTCTCTGTCTCACTCGCTAAAGCTCTCTCTCTCTCTCATCCCTCCTCCTTCTATGCGGCAGGAAAAAAAGAAAGGCCCAAGTAATTTATTCGGGATCTTTGAGAGGATAATGGCCAATTATTTGTTTATAACACTGGTTAAATTTTCATTAGGCAGATTAATGGAATATCATGTACTGTCAACAGTGGACCGAGGGGTGGTGTGTCAGAGATAAACGGCCCGGCAGATGATGTCGCTCTGTGGGTAAATTGGTTTTCCCCACTCCCCTGTCTCTGCTTCTCCATATGGAAATGTAAAAGGTGGATGAGGTGGACTGAAGAGAGATGAGAGAAGGACAGAATATGGAATCGTGGATATACTGAGTAAAGCATTCCCATCAGAATTTTGCTTTTTTATATATAAATATATATATTATATATAAATGGTCTTTTTAGATTTTCTGTCACTATTTAGATCATAAAAGTTGAATTTTTTGAGTTTGCTCTTTCTGACAAGAAATATGATTCAAAATGTGTCTTGGGAACTTCTTGTCCCTCTTGAACAAGTTATACAGGGCAAAAATGTGAATATAAGCCTTCTTTCACACTTTTCAATTTCAACTCCAGCACTTCTAATGGTTAAACTGCATTGGAGATATGGTTCCCGCTTCAGCTTCTATCGGGGCAAGATGTTGGCACCATTTAAATGATTCATTTCAACAGTTTAAACTTTCAGATGGGCTCATAAATAGATTCATGGAGTCATAAATAGAGCTTTTCGAACTGTGACACGAGGGGGACGGTATAATCTGACATTATGCAGCCGACTATATTTCTATAAATGACAGTCTTCAGTGAAGTGTCTGGTACAGTGGCAGCAGGCCACATTCTGACCTCTCAGACTGATCGAATGATAAACATTGGTTTGAACCTGAAGTGAAAGGTTCATACACAGCTACTTGAAACATATCAGACATTTCTCTTGCATTTAGGTGAGTTTCACTGCCAGAGGCTTATTTATACAAACTGTAGATTCAGATATCATTCAGTAGATTTTTAAAGTCAGAATACTAAAAAAAAAAAGGTTTCTCTAGACACCAATAAATTAAGAACAAACCGATTCTCCTTTATAAATCAAAGTGCTAAATGATGCCATAGAAGAACCATTTTTTGGCTTAATGGTTAATGTTCCTTAACCTTTAGATTTTGCAGAACTTTTCTGTTTCACAAAAGGTTCTTTGTAGTGAAAAAGGTTCTCTAGACCAGTGGTTCCCAAGCTTTTTCACTTCAAGGACCCCTAGTTGCCCATAACAATATTTGAAGGTCCCCCACTTACTCATTTTTTTCCACATAAAATTAAATAGAGCTTGTAATGCGAAGATGAATATTCGCTACTAAAATGGCCAAAAAGAAGCATCTTGATTTTTGGTTGTTTCAGCTCATTTTAATGTTTGTTTTGTCCAATTTTTTATAATTTCGAAAACTTGAGGTCCCCTTGGAAATCTGCTGAGACCCCCCTGTGGGCCCGACCCCCTGGTTGGGAAACACTGCTTTAGAAAAGGTAAGAAATAAATTATTATTTTTAAGAACCCTTAAAGAAAGGTGAAAGGTTCTTTGGAGAACCAAAAATAGTTCTTCTATGACATCACTGCAAAAAAAAGTGTTTATCCGAATCAATATTTTTAAGAGTGTAGGTTCTTCACAGGGATGCCATAAAATAACTTTTTTTGTTCTCCAAAAGAAGCTTTCAGTCAAACGTACTTAAAAATGTTACTTATTTCCCATTTTTCTTATACTCTATAGACACTTTGTACTCCACTCTAAACATAAAGTTGCTTCATAGAACTTTTTTGTCTAAATGGTTCCATAAAGAACCTTTAACATCTGAAGAACCTTTCTGTTTCACAAAAGGTTCCATGAAAAAATGGTTCATCAGATTATAAAAAGATATAAAAAACACAGCCTGGTCTCACTGTTAATATGTAGTATCATCTGTAACTCTTAAAAACACAAAACATACTTTTTGTACGTTTAAATAGATGCTGAGAGGGTACAATGTAGATGTATTTGCGACATTTAATCATAGCACTGTTACATTTTTACAGCTACAAAACATAAAACATTTACAAATCTTTTCTACCATAAAGATTGCTGAATAATTTCCCTATAACCATTTTATTGATAATGTTACCACCCTACCCCAAACCTTAACATAAACCCAAACCTTTTTTAAAGAAGACACTTTGAAAAATATACGGAAGTGTCTGGAGGTGGAAATATTAAATAGGAAAAATGTTATAGCAGTTTAAATTTATTGTAATAAATAAAAATATTGCAATATAGTATTATTTTATACATAAAATGATAAAAAATAAGGTTTGTGTTGGTTTGCTGTGAGGTTTGCTGCATATTCTTGTATCAAAATTAATAAAGTCACTGCATTATTATTATTACTGCTAAAAGGGTTTATAATATAAAAATACATTCTAAGACCTTTCCAAGTATATATAGTTTGTCCTTACAGATTAACATTTACATGAAAAATATTGAAGTAAACTCGGGTGTCCAGCTCACGGAACAGTAATTAATCCACGAAAATTTGGTCTGTCAAGGCGGTCATTTCAAATTTTAAAAGTACATCTGAAAAGATGGCAATGTCACAAATCTGTGACATAGCACGCAAGATCCAATGAGCGTTTGATATCACTGCCGCAAAGCAATGTGTCATAAAGCTTCTTGAGGCGCACTATTTGAATTCAAAATCATAACGAATTCAAGATTTGACGTTTACGGTTGCTGCTAAGAACTGGGATCAAGATTGCTGGATAAAGGCCTGAATTTAGATCTTTTCCTCGCACTCGCATGAATTCTAAAGATGCGTACTACAGCAAATGAATACAATTAACATCTAATTAACATTGTAAATTTATGTTGTGTTTTGGTGTAATTATTGTTGCATAGGAGAAAACACCTTTTGTGTGTCATGGAATTTTTTAATTAATTCTCTGAAAGTTATGAACACTTCATTAGATAAATTAATAAACTGTCTTAAATCAGAAAATACAACTGAAAACATGTCAAAAAAGTGTGAAAAAAGCCAATGTCCATGATTATTATATTTATGAATTAAAATACGCACAAATCTGTCCATCTGTATAGCTGTTAATAGGTAAATAATTAACGTATTAGTCATGTCATTACATCAGTATTATAAGTTTCAGTGTGTATGAAAAACGTAATGTAGTTTATGGTACAACCACACTTTAGATAAAAATACAATATTCTCATCAGATCACGGTCTGATGAGAATAAACTTTGGTTAAATGGTTCTTTGAGGAACCAAAAATGGTTCTTATATGGCATTGTGTAGAATCTTTTAAACACCTTTCATTTTAAAAGTGTACTTTTCCACTATTGGTGCAAAAAAAGTTATTTGGTTGTTAAATTTTTTTTTTTTTCATGCAGAAAACATTTAAGGAACCTTTTTTTAAGTCTAGGGGAAGTAGTCTCAATTACAGCTCTAGAAGAGATCTCAACACTGTGCTTAGATTTGCCAACATATTGCAATCAAAAGTAAACATTTTTCATAAAATACTTTTCATAAAAATTATTTTATTATTAATGAATGTCAAAAATACACACATTATGTCTCATTTTTGTCTACTTTTATGTTTCTTGTAAAGTGTGTAAAGTCGATGCTTAAACAAAACATAACTAAAAAAACTTAATTCTATTAAAGAGAAATAAAAGTGTTGCAAAGTTTTGAGAAATCTAAATATTAAAATATAATAGTAAAATTTAAGATATTAAAATTGTATACGTTTCATTTATTAATTTTTGACACAATATTCTATAAAAATAAAAGTCGTTGTTATTTTACTACATTGACTACTGTTATGCAAGAAGTCACTTTTGTAAAAGTGCATTTGTATTCATATGAAGGGTCCTGAAATGGAGATTTGGGAGAGATTAGATCAACACAACTAAGCATGTCACAGTCAATCTCCCATCAAAGTGGAAGAAGGAAGTGAGCAAATGTAATGGCGGAAAAATTGGGAGAATAAGTCAAGCATGTCACCCCCTCCTCTTTGCCACCATCCATATCACCATGGACAAATTGTCCTGATCTCCCTTTCACACATGTCTCCTCCACATCTAAATATTCATCCATCACTTTCCCTAAGTCTAGTATCACCCTCCTTAAAAGCCTGTGGGGAAACCTGAATGTCCAGCTCCACCCAATCAAAACAATCGCTCGGTTAGAGGTAGGGGTTATCGGGGGGCGAGCTATCTGTAGCTGTGGCTACGGGCTGCTGGCAGGACACAGGGCCCATTTAATTAGGCCTGCTGCTTCTCTCTGGTGTGAAAGACTCTCAGGCCATTTTGATTCACCATTGCTCTCCCAGCAGGAAGTGCTTGGTGATAATTGACACAGGATTTCCTTGCTAACCAGCCGCAGACTGGCTGGATTAAAGTGACAGAGATCTCCAGAAGAAAGTGGGGAGCAGATAAAGGAGAAGGTGGTCGGCGAAGGTGGAGAAAATGGTGTTAGGGGGGAGTGAAGTAGCTATTTACTGCTCTCGAGAAACCAGAGAGGAAATAGCAATAACAGATGGGTGTGTGGGTCCTGCCGTGAGTTGTAGCTCCTACTTATCTTGGCCATTTCAGCTTGGCTGATCAAAGATTGGCTCCCTCAGAATAACCTGGACCCTGGGTTGAATACATGCTTCCACGTTCCGTTTTTTTTTTTTTGCAAATTATCGTTCTCCCCACCTCACTGCATGAAAAGAGCTGTATACGGACAAATACGGGATGGGAAATCCCTGCTAAACTTTAGGTTTGCCAGATTTTTGAGGCAGAGTGCTTGGAAAGGTAATACACCAAAGTAAACTTGTGAAACATCCAGAAACTTTACGTTTGTGGATGTATATAGGAACTGGTGGAAGTTTCCAGGAATCCTTACAGCTGGTTGTGAGGAGAGGTGGGTGTGAGGTGTGAAGGGCTTTTTATATGTTAATGACCCACAGGTAGAGGTGTCTTCTTTGTTTTCAGAGCTGAGTGGGGTGGGGTGGGGGGTTAACCATGTCTCTTTAAGATAGCACATACAGTATTGTGGTACATAAAAACTGTGTTTGCTAAATACGTTTATTATTAATATAATTTAATTTATATTTAATTTAATTTTAGTCTATTTAAGAAACTTAGCAACATTCAAAATAACTAAAATTCAATGGACACAATTACAATTTTAATGTCTGAAAATTATGTCTCTGACTCAAGAGAAATGCAACAAATGTTATTTCAGAATATTTATTTCTAACACTTTGAAAACATGTCTCCAACTGCCCTATGTTAGAATATTGTGCATGTCTCAATGCTGCATACATCGTTTAAAAGAAGCTGTTCAAATGACATCATGTAACACATTTTTGCTAGCTAGGATGTTGATAAATTAGTCAGTGAAATGTAAAGCTGCTTGATTTTGCTGATGTCTCATGATTTGAAGTTCACTGTTTCTATTGTTATTATAATTCTACCCTAACATTTCATTAAATCTTTTAAAATAGAAACAAAAATATCAATAGACAGGTCCATAATCTAAAAGACAGTCTTTGACATGTGAATGCAAAACATGTTGGGTGATACAGACTGATAAACTCGGGTAAACATATCTGCAGATACCTGTCAGCTACTGTACTTCTAATCCAGAGGTGCCCAAAGTTGGCCCACAATAGATCTTTAATTTGGCCCATCATTCCACGTTAGATAAGGAAAAAGAATAAAAGTCATTGACGCAGATGTTCATATTTTTAATTAAACATTTTCTAAAATGTATCATTTTTTGTTGTATTTTTACATTACAAAAATGTAAATTAATATTAAATGCAAGGGATTAAAGTTATTTTTTTATGTTTCATGCATACTTGAAGGTGTATCAAATGCATCACGAAACCTAATAAACAGGCTAAAAATGAAGAGGTTTTGGCAGTGGCACACAGAGAAAAGGAGAAAAGGATATTTAAAATTGATTGGAAAAATTATTTCTTTTTTTTTACAAAAAGCCTTGGAAAATAAAACTGGATTAGTTATGCATAAACAGAGTAATGTTTGCTTTTTTATTTTTAAAATATTAGAAAATTATAAATTAGGGGTTATCAGGGCAACTTTAATTTTAATATAACACAACAACGTTTACTTTTGGCCCACGGCCCTCAGTCAGGTGTGGCCCTTGTAAGGAAAATGTTCGGGCACCAATCAATGTATAGTCTATCTGAGGAGGTAACTGTTAGCATATGATAATGCATGCTTGTACAAAGTCAGACCACATATTATCATGTTTGTCTTCAATTAATCAATTTAAATAAAAGAGATGGGGACTTTATAATATAATAAGGGTCCATATATCACAGTGATAAAAGACATATATGTATTTTTACATTAACATGAACTAATGCTGAGTTAAGGCATATACTAATCATAAACTATGAAGAGTCATCATTAACTTCAACATGACATGTTTTCATTGTTAGTTAATGCATTCATTTACAATAAATTAATTTTTGAGTTCATGTTGTAATTAAGTTCAGTAAGTTACATGTCTTAACTCAGCATTAGTTTATATTTACTTATATTTAAGTAAGAATTCATTTAGGTAAACGTTCAATGTTTCCAATGATGAGCAGTTAATCCACTATACCCAGAGATAATTCCTGAGGCATGTTTAAAGAGTTTTGTATTTCATCAAGAAAGTGCTGATTCACAAAGATTTTATATTTAAGAAGATCTGAGCATCATTCAAAATAACTGTTAACATGTTTGTCAACTAAACATGTTTTGTCAACGTTATAAACTTCATAGAAATATTTTTTTTTATTTTTTATTAATGATCAAGTATAAAGAACAATGCATAGTGTGAAAACGCGGATTATAAAAAAGTATATAAAGTGCGAGCAGAGGATCAATCAAACTTGGGTTGAAATGATGTAGTGCAGTGCATCCAATGGATCTTGGAACTCGTAGTCCGTTTACATCTAACTTACAGCAGCATATCTATGCTACAGCAGTGACAACGCCAAAGAAAATGACTACATTTCCCAGAATGCACCTGCACCCACCCTTCAGGTGCAACCGCTTCACCTATGGGCGTGACGGGAAAATTCAAACTCGCGAACCGTTACAGCCTGGAGGTGTCTTTGTTTGTTTGCTCATCAACAGTAAGGTACGTTTGATTTAATTAATTGTCTGCATCGCGCTGATCGGTTGCCTATTTGTTCATATTATGTTATTTACTATGATTCGTTTTTGTCTTTAAACTAGAACTGTTTGAATTTAAAGCACAAACAGTAAAACATTAAGGGTATACATGGTACACAGCGGTAAACATGAGGTTAAAAATACGCGAAGTAACATTCAAACCGGGCTGTTAAAAGAATCAATTCGATGTTTAAGTTTTTAAAAACAAAACTTTAAAGAAGCCAAGATGAGACGTTCTTTGCTTAGAACAAACATAACACCAGTAACTTGTGTGTTGGAAATGTTAGCAGCTAGCAAGTGTCTCTCTGCTATTTTAAATGATACACAGACGATCTTTTGTTGTTTAAAAGCTCATTGCTTTAGTTCGGGTAGATGCTGCTTATTTTTCAAGACGGTTTTAATAGCTTTATATTGATTTGTAACAAAGCCAGCTTCACTTTGAGAGAACCTAGATGCTAATTGTAAAGAAGCTTGGAGTCATAATATATTTTAACGTTATATGTTTGCTGTTCTTCATCTCTTTAAATATGAAGTCTATCCATGTTTGTGTTTACAGAGGTCATGTACACTGTGGTCAACTTTGTGGACGCTGAAGAGGTTTCTGGGGAAAGATGATGTATGTTTATTCATTCAGTTTTAAAAATCAAACAGGTTAAATGGTAAACAGATGTGTTATGATGTATGTGATTTTGATTTTTAATTCTGTGTTTGGCAGAGAAATATAATGAAGTAACAGTGGAAGCTAAAACATCAGACTGATCCAGACACTGAAGAAATTGAGGTCACTGCAATCTGGCCAAAATGATGTAATTTTAATAATGAAATTATTCAATCAAAGAGGTTAAATAGTAAGTAGAGGTGTTATGATGTATGTGATTCTATTTTTTTATTCTGTGTTTGATAGACAACTATATTGAAGTAGCTTACTGTAATAAAGCTGCAGAACGTCACAAAGACTCTGAGGACATCAACACAGAAAATGAAGTAAGAGGAAGATGTACATTATGAAGTTCTTTGATCATATGTTGTTGAATCTTTGTACTGTTTAATGTAAACTTTCTAAAATGTACAACTTTAATTATATGTCATTTTTAATTTGCCGTGTGTGTGTATCTGTATCTGTATATGTATATGTGTATTAGTATTATGCCAAATACTTATATGTACTTTTATATTTCCAAAGGGCTCCAAAGAGATGTCTGTCCAGATGAGGGTGCATCAACGTTACCTTTGCTGACAAGTATATGCTTTACAATGTAAAACCTAACAGTTAACTTAACTCAAACCATTTAAGGAAATTGGTTGCCTTAAACCATTAGGTTTTAGAAAAACATACATTTGAGTACTGTGAACTTGGGTCTTGTGCAGTTGTGCACTTGTGTTTAGGTAGTGTGAACTTAAATTGAGTCACATGCAGTTATGCACTTATATTTGGGTTCACACTACCTAGGTGTGGGTGCATGGTTGCACGGGACTTGGGTTCACAGTGCTCAAATCTAAGAGGCTGTTTACACTTGGCATTGACGTGTGTTTTCGTCGATCGGATCACAAGTGAACGACGTTAATGCCAGGTGTAAACGGTGTTCAAAACGTTTTGAGCTCGTCCACTTTCGACCACTTTCAACCACATCCAGAGGTGGTCGAAACCACTTTCGATCGGATCGCTTTGGAGCTGCGGAACGCACATGTGGTTGAATGCGTTCGAACAGCCACACGCGACCGCCTTCTCTCCGCCCATTTATCTAATCTGAGGTATTAAACACAAGTTTCACGTCTTTTTTGACTTCTGGCGTGAACATTCGGTGAACAGCGCTATTTTTAGCCTTTCATTGATAAAACTAAGCGGCTGATCTCCGTAGTTTCGTTTTGAAAGCGTCTGAAAGTTGCGCGATCCTATTTCATCAATTGCGCTGAAAATTCAAAGAAAGCTCTTACATACTCATGTACAAAACACTGTGCAGCATGTTTACTTGCTAAACAAGCAGTGCACTCCGACATTATATTAGTTTGCGTCCATATAAACTCATAATTACTCCCGCTCGGGTTTGAATGACAGCAGAGAGACTCGCCCACCGTCTCACAGACCACCCCCTCACAGTATTCAGCACAGAAGCGGTCGAAAGTGGACAAAAGAGACGGATTTAAATACCAGGTGTAAACGTAATGTGTCTCTCTCGTTAACTTGTGATCCGATCGATGAAGGCACATCTTGGTACCAAGTGTAAACAGCCCCTATGTGTTTTGAAACTTGAATGGTTTGATGCAACCAGTTTTCTTAAATGTAAGAAATTACAGTGTTACAGTGAGAAATGTTTGAGTAATTCCAAGACAGAGCTCTGTAATTGATTCTACACTGCAAAAAATCACTTTCTAATTTAGGATTTTTGTCTTGTTTTTAGTAGGAAAAACTAAAAATTCTTAAATCGGGATGTATTTTCTTGATGAGCAAAATTACCTTGGAAAATATGTCTAGTTTTTAGACAAAAATATACAGTTTGGGTGAATTTGTGCTTAAAACAAGCAAAAATATCTAACAATGGGGTGAGAAAATTGTGTTTTAATTAAGTTTTTAAGAAAAAAGAAAACTTAAGATTTTTTCCTCACACCATTGGCAGATGTTTTTGCTTGTTTTGGGCACAAATTCACTTAAATTGTGTATTTTATTTATTTATTTAGTCTAAAGCTAGACTTGTTTTCTTGGGTCATTTTGTTCATCAAGAAAAAGCATAAAGCATTAAATAATATTTCTACTGAAAACAGGACAAAAATACTATGTAGGAGGGTCATTTTTTGCAGTGTAGGACTGATTTCTTAAGAGCAAGATCAATATAGTTGTTGTTCATTTTATTTAGATATTTACTACATTACAGTGGCAGCTTGTGAGCACTTGATGCGAAGTTTGTCAGAACATGTATATAGCCCGTCATTTGTGTGGTTCCCAATTTCAAAATATGTGTTCTGCGTGTCGAGTGCGTGTATGTGCATCACGTGTTTTGACTAAACACGTGATGCACGTGGTTTACATGAAGCAACAAACACACATTTTAAAAACACAAGCAACACACATGACACTCTGAACACTTATTTTGAATTTGCAACCCTCGGATGAGCAGTCACGAGCCGCCACTGCTACATTACATTGTACTGCTTTGAATGTAGTTTTCATTGTTGCTTTTATTTTGTTTTATTTTATTTTAATCTAATATTGCTTTCTCTGTCTGTATATTTATGAGTTTAAATAGTGTTGTTTATGTATGCAACTTTAATATTTGTGTATAATATTATTTTGTGATTGTGACAATTGTGGATTGTTCAGTTTTTTTATTAAATAAACATTTTAAACTCAATTCAAGTTTTTATTTTTTTAAGTGTTTTGGTGATGTATAGTATTATATAGTGGGGGGGGGCGGTGTAGTCTATCTGCAGAGCAGGCAAATAACCAATCAAGTCACTAAGCTATGAGGGCTTGGGTTGGGCTTAATACAAAGTGTAACCAATCAAATCATCTCAACTGGAAAATTTCAAAGTACTGTCCCAATAGTTGTCAGAGTTTTGGGAGGGGGTTTTAAAAGCAACCAATCAGTGTTGAGATTAAACACCAATGGGGACACTAGAATTGTGCAAAGGTGTGAAATTCCAGTACTTCTGTAGGTGTGAAAATGTCCCCTGACAAAATCTTCAATGGGATTATTTGCCATGGCAACAAATGGCTGCCTATACCACGGGGATATCCACTCAGCAAGATACATCCGAATTGGTATCATTACGGGAGTTTCCTAACTTGGTGGAATTAGTAGTTTACCCTCAGTGGAACTAGTAGATACTTCCGAAAATCAGTAGTGTTTACAGGAGTTTCCTAGTACGGATACACCTCTTTTCATGCAGTGCCTCTAAACCCCCCCAAGCCTTCCCTGCCTCCCTTTTCGCTGTGGTATTACTGTTTATCAAGGACTAGAGAGGTAATCTCCTTTCATTCAGACAATTATACACTATGGCGAAATGAAAGCATATTTGCAAATGATGTCATATTTTCTGCTTTGTACCAACTAGGTCAGTATTATCATACAGAGAGAGAGGGGGGAGAGAGTGAGAGGGAATAAAAACTCACTCGGCCGAAGACGAACATAAGGTTTTCACAGAACCTAATCCATATTATTTATTTCCACATTTTCACCTTCCTTATCCACATAGCTTACACACACACAGTGTTACCAAGTGTCCAGATTTAGGCTGGAATGGGAAAGTAAATATCCAAGCAGCATGGAAGTCTGTATCTGGCATGACAGCATTTAGGCATTTAGCATTAAAGTGCCCAACTTTATTGCAGATCTTATTTTTATTAGGTTGCTGTCTTATTGGCTGCATGATTAATATTTAAAGAATGACATTGGTGTCCTGCAGTGGAATGCATAAGGAGGACCAGCATTTGACCCCATCTGACCTTCATTTCCAGCACCTCCATCTGTCCAGAGGTCAGCACATGATCAGAGGAAAAAAACAAGATAGAGTAGATGTATGAATTTGCCTTTGTGTTACTTAAGTGTAAACCATGCTTTGATATCTACCGAGCAGACTACAAAAGTCTACATAAAATTACTGCTGATTGCATAAGGTCAATCTAAGCACCTGTGTATAATATATAATTGATCTATATCAAGTGCATACATGACTTAAAGTTGTGGCTTAAACTAAAAAGTTCAGCATTTTACAATATATCACAGTACACTTCTGTTGAGGGGCTAAATGAAAGCAATAATGTTACTAACCTAACTACAGTTTTAATAATGAGACAATAACTCAGCTCTTATAACTTTTAACATTAGTAGGAATGGACCGGCTATGTGTTATGTTATTATCATTAATAGGAATGGACCGGCTATGTGTTATGTTATTATCATTAATAGGAATGGACCGGCTATGTGTTATGTTATTATCATTAACAGGAATGGACCGGCTATGTTATGTTATTATCATTAATTGGAATGGACCGGCTATGTGTTATGTTATTATCATTAATAGGAATGTACTGGCTATGTGTTATGTTATTATCATTAATAGGAATGGACTGGCAATGTAAAAATCTATTTACCCATACCATTATTTATCATAAAAACAGTTTTGAACCATTATCAAAGACACTGCAATGTGGCTTCAAACTAGACTCACTCTATACCATCATCCAGTCAGAAGAAGTGTAAAGAAATGTAAAAAAAAACTTTGATCTACTGAAGAAGACCTGACTGATGATGTAAAATACAATCTGTATACTAATGCAATTTGACTTTTTGAACTGCCAAGACAATTTAACATTAAAATGGTGTGATTATATTTTCTTTAACATTTTCATGCTGCTGAACTGACTAGTCGTTATAGTTAATAAATAAATGATTTATTAGTCAAATGCGTAATTGATTCACCGATTTATTCCTGACTCTGTGTAAATTTTGGTGCAAAACAGTTAAATGCTGCTGTTTATAGCTGTTTTCCACTCATATATATATAAATCTTGGTGTTTTTTTTAGTTTTATTAATTGTAAATATGGGTGATTGTCGTGAAATAAGACTTGAGGTGTCATGAAACATTTTGATAAAAAACTATGCAAAGTATAAGTATCAAAATAAGAAGCAGTTACAAACATCTCTTCACGTACTATTTTGCACATGACTTTAAATGACATCATACAAACCAATTTTGTTGTTTTTTCCACATTTAAGGGGACATTTTTCATTACCGCAACAAGTCCATGACTGGATTTGAGTTCTTTGACATGGAAATATTTATACTTAAAAAATCTAAAAAATAAAAAGCTTCAGTGCATAAACATTTACAGTAAAGAAACATGTTGGTAAAGTAGAGACAATAATAAGGAATATTAATGTGTCCAAGAAAAATTTTCTCATCCTCCGCAACAATTTTCAATCATTGTTTAAGCCCTCAATGAACTTTTAAACTCAAGATTGCTACCAGGTAAGCAGTTCTTATTTTTTCTCTCCAGATAAAAGTTGAAATTTTGTTTGTCATAGTACCTAGACAACTTTTTAGTTCTCATTTTTAAAACATGAGTTTTAAATGCATATATTTAATGTAATATCATGTTGCGGTAATGATCTTTTTTTATAATGCTAATCTAAAAAAATTTAATAATTCTATAGGAAATATTTTTTAAATCCTCTAAAAATAATGATTATAGTAAGTTCAGACCTTAATCTTATATGCGCAAAAAGAATTGGCTTCAAGGGCTTTTTTTTAAAAAAATCTGATGCTGGACCTTGTAAGTCTGGATTTAGTGAGAATCACCCAAATGTTCATTTTATGACAATATATTTAAAAAATGTATTATACTATAATAGCCAAGATAAAACTTTTATATTTAAAAATATTTCCCTCATAAAAAGCTTCAATGTAGTTAGAAATATTTCTTAAATATTTCTATAAAGCTTATTTTAACTAGTTTAGTTTAACTGCTTACCTATAATTATGAGTAGCTTGTATATTGACAGGTAATAGTTTTAAAGTTTTCCTTAAATAAATATGCATCGTAATATTGAATAATTGTGATGCGCTTTTACACAATTTTCAACATATTCATGGAAAACATATTTTAAAATGTAACATTACTCTTTCAAAAACTTTTTTGTTCGGGCACAGAAACTTTACACTGCTGTTGTGAAACTGTTATCAGTGCTCATGTCTGCAGGAAGTGCATCTAAACCCTGCTGTAAGACTTCAATATGTGAGTATTAACACGCTTCAGGGTGCTTGACTTCTGTAGCCAGAATTGCTTTCTAGCAGAGAGTGAGAAAGGCGAGACAGAGGGTTAGAGATTTGCTGTTCTCTCAGACCAAAGTAAATATGATAGGCAGGAAAAGCAATCATATAACCAACATATGCTCCCCTATCGAGAAAACACAGGAGTTTAGATTAAGATTTTGTCATGAGTGAAATCATTGCTGTTTAATTGAATCGTGCTACAGATAAACTCCTTGGTTGAGCCCTCTCCCGATGGCTTTGTGATAAACAACTTCAATCAGAATGGTATAGACTCACACACACTGGCTCTCTTGACTTTCCACTGATCTTTATTCTGTAAAACCAGAGGAGATTTTGTGTGTTTGTGTGTGTGTGTGTGTGTGTGTGTGTGTGTGTGCGTGTGTGTGTAAGCATGGCCTAATAGTGAGTGCTTTATGTGTGTTCTTGATCACCAGTACAATTGTAGTATGTTATGCAAACATGAATTCAATAATTTTCTAAACTAATCGAACTCAAAAGTATACGTACAGTAGTTTACATTGCAGCAAGTATGCATCATGAATGCTAAAAAGTGCTTTGGTGATGCATAAATGCTTCAATGTCAAGTATATATACTAAAACCATATTCAAGGTGGTCAAAAACTCTTTGTACAATGTATATCTACTTGGAATTGGCAAACGATTTAAAGATGCAGACCAAGATGAACCTTTGAAAAGATTTTCTTAATAAACTACTAAACACCAGACCAGATCCAGTGGTGGTGGCTATAATTTACTGTGGATCCCTTCTCATTGAAACACTTTCATACAGTTAAAACCAGGCAAACTCAATATCACATAGGCAAACTTCAAACATACATCTGACTAAACAGTCAATTGGGACAGGGTCTTGAGTAGAGGTTGTTGGGTTAGTATTTTGAGAGCATGCCAGAATCAAATGATTGCTGGGCTCTTTATCAGTACGGCACCACACAGAGGGTAGCTAGATTTCTGGGCGTTGTGAACCATACCTTGTGATTCAGTCACTACACATTCCCCTAATCTGACCACTTCAGCTTTCCATTCATTGTTCTTCTGTATGGAGCCATGGTTTAGGACCCATTTGAGGTACTGGCTTGTTTGACTGAGATAAAGTAGTCCAAGGCTGCCTTTGAGACTTCAGTACCAAATTCAGCCACTAGGATGCCAAAAGTTCCTATGCAAGACATCTGGAAGAAAATTTTGTTCTTTGTGTTTGATCACTTATTTGATTAATAGAATTAATACACTTTTATAAAAACATCCAGATAATTTAATTTAATAGTGGACTTAAATGGACCTCAACATTTTCCGGTTTCATTGCAGTTTAAAATTGCGGATTCAGTGCAGCTTCAAAGGACTCTAAGCATTAGGGGAGAGCAGGGGCGAAAGTACCATTTTTCAGAAAAACTTAATTTTAAAAGAATGTTATAGACAGAGATATATTTCTCTGTCTATTCTGTCTATATTTCACAAGTGTGGTCTATCAATACCAGGTGGAATTTTGTAAAAATGTAAAACAACTTTCACTTTGAACATAAGTAGTGAATTGTTACTTTCGACCCCACCTGCAGGGACGAAAGTAACACACAGGTGGGTCAAAAGTAACACAACAAAACAAGATCGATTTTTGTGTTACACTTGTTAAACATTAAATATACAAGACTTTGACCTCAGTAATATGTAACTGCAAACATATTTTGTCATTTATTTTTGTAAAAAATAATGACATTACATTTTCATTTTAAATTTCATTTTTTTTCAAATGTTTTAAAAGCAACCAACAGTACAAACTTTGAAATTTTCAACAGTTTGAACACTATGAAAATGAAATTAAATTAAATCAAATTAGAATAATATAAATGTTCAACATTTACAAAAGTATTAGTAGCCGGACAAAAGAACAAGTGTTACTTATCATGGCTGAAAACATCTGGATCTACACATGGAAAATGGTGAGTAAACAACACAATATTTGTCAGCTCTGTCAGGGGTTGTGTGCCTAAGATGCTGTCATAGTTCGGGATGCAAATGTTATCAGGGCTCGGAGAAAATAGTTTTGTTACTTTCGTCCCTCATTACTTTGCCTCCGCTCTCCACTACTTTTAAACCACAACTTCTCATCTTGCACGAGCCGTGTGGTGCTGCAGCGCGACCTTAAGTATTAAGTAATGATGCCGAAAGGTCACATGTTACATATGTGAAACGCACACTTGTGGACCATTTTAAACAATAAACCGACACAAAGACATGAATTAGTATCATTCCACATACAACGTTGGAACGGTCCTCTTTCTCAACACTTGTAAACAGTGTAGTTTCGCATAAGGCATGCATGACCTTTCGACGTGAACGTAATACGTAAGGTCATACTGGCGACTCACAAGGCTAGTGCGAGACGAGAAGTTGTGGTTAAAAAGTATTTTTTTGCAAAAATGACAATCCCTTTTGCTAGATAAAACCCTTATGCCTTGGTTGGGATCATTTAGAGCCCTTTGAAGCTGCATTGAAACTGTAAACTGTTGAGGTCCACTAAAGTCCACTATATGGAGAAAAATCCTGGAAGGTTTTCCTCACAAAACGTAATTTCTTCACGACTGAACAAAGAAAACAAACATCTCGGATGACATGGGGGTAGGGTTGTGCCGATAGATGACAGTATCGGGTATCGACGATCATAAGACATATCGCTAATAGCGGGCTTTCATGACGATAGTTTGCGATAGCAATTATTATTATCCTCATAGTTTCACATTAACATGGGCATTGCATGCTTTTCCTTTCATGAAAATGTTTGTGGGCTTTACTTTGCACGAGAGGGCTTGCAATATCTTCTCACATGCACGTGGACTCAAAGTGGGCGTCTTGGACTTTGCGTGTGGCATGGACTCATTCTAGCACCTGAACTTGTAATATGCGCAGATCTGACATTTCCTTGCACTAGAGAGGTTGTTAGGCCCACAGAGGGTTAAAACCAGCGAGTTTGTTGGTCCCACTCCCTGGCACGCAGGAAATTAGACGGATTAATGGCAACAGTTTTAAGAAGGTTCCGGTCATGACAGGACAGTGTTGCCCTTGCTTCTTTTTTTGTCCACCAATCAAGTGACTTGTCATAAATAAAGTAGTGGGGCAGTAGTTTAATAAATGAGTAAACTACTGCCCTGCTCCCCGATACTATCGTGTATCGGCGATCTTACAGGCTGACGATATGACGATCTCAAAATGGGGCATATCGCCCAGCACTACATGGGGGTGAGTACACTATCAGAATTTTTTATGAAAGTGTAATATTCCGTTAAGCCATTTTTCTTCTGCTTGGTTAAATGTAATGTCCCAGTATTATTTAAAAGAAATAATGCTGTTCATTACAATGATGTTTTTGCCATGAATGCCTGCAACCAACCAGTCCAAATTCATACTCGTCTTTGACCTGGATGTAAATACAGGATATGTTAAGGGTGAGTGACCCAAGGTCAGCTACAGACTTTAGGACAAATGTCCATGGAGAGGGAGGAAGAGGTCATGACCTCCACTGGCCAGGGCTCTTTAGCCTTAAGATTATCCCCCATTGGCAGCCCCTGATAAAGTACTGAAAATCAGAGCCACCTGTGAAACCATATGAAACCTGAGCGAGGGGCCAGAGGTGCTTATTTGTTTTTGCTAAATTAATGGAGGCTAATTGATTCCATTACATCATTACAGAGGGGGAGGAGAGATGGAACGTTTCCAATCAATCCTTGTAGAATGCAAAGGATGCCAAAGACACTTGATGAAGATCTCCACTCCTAATCAGAAACACACATGCATGTCTACTCTGTGTGACCATTTGTCAAACTTTCTCTCTTCCAGTCATTCTGTTCATTGTCATCTTATGGAATAGTGAAAAACGTTTTCATATTGTTCAATATTTACAATAAATATTTCTGATCTGACTTTATGTTGTGGCTAATTCATATGATGTGAACATACTAAATGAACGATAACTAAAACTCAATTTCATGGGACCCAAGCACTAAAACATACATATATGATCGTACAAATAACATCTTGTATAGTTACAAATTCCCGTGAGATTATGTTGAATATTTCAATGCAACTTGCAGTCCATTCAAGATACACAATATGTTCCCTGGGATTCGAACCCATGACCTTGACGTTGTTAGGACCAGTTGAGCTACATGAACATCTGTATGGATTGAATAGGTTACCTCAACTATTCACTGACACATAATTAGTTTGCAATGTTTTGCGTGTCCCAGTGTACTTTATGACCACTGAGAATATGTGATGTTTCCAACAGATCCCAGTTATGGTCTGGACCAGAAGCTTAGTCAAGGTTCACGTCTGTGATGAAGTGAATTAGTCTGTTTACACTGACCTGAGTGGGTGCTGAAGGACGTGCCGTGTGTGTTGGATGTGGGACTATAGCGGCACGCTAGGCTACGCTGATGATTTAAACGACAGCTAAAGGAGGGAAGAAAAAGGCAAACGAGTTCATTATACTTTTCTCCACTTCCCCATCACTCCCCTAGGAGCAGACAGCAAAGACATTGAAGAAATGGGAGATCTTGGTCTTGTTCTTCAAAACCTATTAGCAGAGGCCTGAGGGTGAGAGAGCTATCTACTATCCTACCCCCACATCCTCGATCCCTCCTCGAAAGGTCATTCTGTTTCTTCCAGTAGAGCTTAAACATTTGTATTCCCAAGTTTTCCCAAAGCACAACTTTTATTTTTCCTCTGACTAACAAAAAGAACAGGAGGGCGGAGATTTGTAGGAAGAGGAGTGATTACAAATGCCTCCGTTCTAGTCTAATTGGATCAAGCTGAGTCAGAACATAATGAACAAGATGCTGTTTGTCATGCCGCAGATAGATGAACAATTGAATTTCATTCAGAATTGAGCATCATACACACCTCAGAACTAAATTAAGTGGTTTTTGCATAAATAGATGCGATTTAGGGGATACCATTAGCAGTGAATTGCAAATTATTGCTTCCCAAAAGATTTTATCTAATGTAAAAAGTGAAACTTTTTGATATCTATGAGTTTCATGTGATGTTCTTGTCACATTGTAGCTCACCATTTTTGGTGTCTGGCAGAATTTTTTGAGGTAAAGTTATTCAGAATTCGTAAACTTGCTTGTGTTACACATAAATTATACTGTATATTGAATATCAGAGACACTAACTAGCTACTAAAAATGTAGAAAATACTGGTCACAATACGTGCAAATACAAGTAAGAAATGGGATCAGTTTAAGTCAATGGGAAATTTTACATTAAATTTCCTAAAAAGCAAAAAATAGAAAAAGACAGTGCATAATGTGTGTTGATTCCCATATACAGTCATCAGTAACAAGTTTTGTAAACCATAAACAGTGGCACTGTGGCTCTTATACAGTATGTGGCATTTACTGTAGTTAACATTGAACCAAAGCAGCAAAACAAACCCAAACGCTATTCTTCTGCTGCATTGTACGCACATGGTATTTGTTTCAGAAAATGCAAAATTGTTTGCTTTCAGACAGTTTTAAGCCTGAATCATAAACTTGTGTCACCATATTTCCTTCAGCTGTTAATTGCAGTTACTATATACTTTCCCACCAATTTTATTAAAGAAGTGTGCACTTCTGATGCACTAGGAAATGCAACTAATTATAATGAACAATTGCATTAAGTTGTTATGCTGTCCCTTAAGACCCACTTAAGTGCTTTGAGATGCGCAGCTTTGTTCAACATGTAGAGGTTATTTCCACTAAATAATAATAACCTTATATACATGTATATATTTTTTATTGTATATTTTTAGCTATTTTTTAGCTTGTGTAATTTTATATTTTTATTGTATTTATGGCTTTGTGTAAAGCGCCTTTAAAGTAGCTTCTCAGGCAACATGATTTCATGGAAAGTCATGTTATAGACGGTTTCATCGGACGCACGTGATACACGTCTGGATCCGAACTTTACTTCCAGTTTCGTTTTTTTAATGGTCTGACTAGTTGCTAAACTGATCTCTTGAACAAATGCCTCGTCGAAAATAACAAATGTTTTGGTTTTCTAGGTAATCTATGTGTTGCTGTTTTTTTTGCTTGTTATATAAATAAACTACGTTTAAAGTACTTTGTTGTTATTTATTCTTAGTGGAGTGTACCGGAAGTTACGTGCATACCGCGACAGCTGCTAGTTTATGTTATTACTGCTGAAACGGTCTATAGTCACGCAAAATTTTATTAATTAATTAATTATATTCAGCTTTTTTTCGTGCCATGAGTTTCTATAAATAGTTTCTTGTGTCCGTGGCACGACTTTCTTTTTTGTGTCATTGTATGTATTGTTTTCTCTTTTTTTTCTATTTTTAAATCATTGTCGCTTGGGGTTGGGGTTAGATTTGGGTTAGGATGTACATTTATGTATTCGTTTCTACATGTTTTTCGTCCACTTTTAAAACTATTCTCGTCTGGAGTGGGGTTAGAGCTGGGGTTTGGGTTAGGATGTCCAAAAATGTAACAGAAAGTGATTCTAACCCCAACCACAAGCGACAATGGTAATAAAATAGGAAAAAAAAAATGAGAAAAATAAGAAAACAGAAAAGGAAAAAGAAAGTCGTGCCACGGACAAGCGAAATCAAGGCACGATAAAAGCTGCATTTCGTGCCATGGACACAAATAAATAATAACATTTTGTGTGACTATAACACGCATGAGATCAGTCTGTCTCAGAGGGCTTTACACAAAGCCAATAAAAATATTGTTAAAAAACTCAAAAATTCAATAAAAAGAAAGGTGAAAAGGGTATGTGTTATTATACAGCCTAGAATCTGAGAAGTGGTGCATAATGATGCCACAAAAATCCTTAATACCTATTGGCGAAAGTGATTTTTGTATGACAGTTATTTTTGTATGTTGAAATCTTCTAAATCTGTTGATGTTTTGGAGCACACAAGTTTACATATATCCTTATGGCTAACATATTCATAATAAAAAAGTCACCCAAAAAAAATTTGTGATATTATGAAGACTTTAATGGCAGAATTCCACCCCATTCACTCCCCCTGGCTTCCGATTCCAAACATGTTAACCTGCAGGTACAGCACAGAAAAATCATTTATCAAAAGCTTATTTTAAAGCTCCATGAATGTCAACATGTGTTGCCATACTTAATTGAAATGTAGTCTGCTAACTGAAGAAAATATGTAGTCATACAGATAGCCTCATGGCCTGCATGTTTTATGGTGATACTAGCAACACCTGCTTAATATTAGCCAACCCCCCTTACAGTATATTTTACATTCCATACGTCACTCTGACTTTGATTTATCCAAGGAAGGTCAAGCATAGATAAGATGGCTTATTCATACTCATAAACAATGAATCATTGGTTTATCATTTGCTTGCTTGGTTCCAATGCAGTTTGTTTTGAAGGCAAGCAATGCGCTAAAATAAGTCAACTTTAGCATTGGCAAGATGCTACATTAATGATAAATAAACGTTTTATGACGCTTTGTCATCTGTGAGTGATTCAGGTTCAAACGCTAAACCATTTCACGTGCTGAAGATCTGCAGAGGCACGTTTCATAAAGTAACACCAGGCAACAGCAACAGCTGCAATGGCGGAAATCATTAGCCTGGACCGCTGGTGTCTTTTGGCCAGCTCACTGTCAGAGTTATATTGCAATTAAATTGGGTTAATCACCAACCCTTACTTTGTCAGTTACAAAATTGTCACATATTCTGTGAATATGTCAGTAACTGTTCCTGTACTTCTTGAAAGCTCAATGTCAGCAATTTCAGATTCCACAACTGGGACAAAGTGACTGAAATTGCAACCTGTGTAAATTTTTATCTCCGTCATTGCATCCTTTTTGACGGCAGCATCTGAGTATGGGAGTGTAGGTCACCCTTCCCCCCCTCTGGCAACCTTACCATAACCCCAGGCTCCTGAACTCACTTGTACATTTTAGTCCTCGATAATAAACCAACATCTGCAGAACTTACAAGTGCTTTACCCCAGTTAATTGAGTAAATTGAAGCAAGCTGTGGCGCAGTGGTGATCTATGAGCCCCAGTCCAGGGCCCAGAAAGGAGACAACAGATTTACTGCTAAGACAGTGGGCGGCCTTTTGTTCAGGCCCTGGTTCACGGGAAGTTTGAGGTCAGGACGGATTAAAATATCTAGAGGAACAAATGGAGTCATTTTGAGTGTAATATAAGAAACGCTGTGCCAGTTTCCACCAGCCAACAGGTGTGATTTATTTGATTTTAAGCCCCTTTTATTTCATCTGATTTTCACCGTTCCCAAATTCTCACCTGTCCGTTGCCCTGTTGTCAGGCCCAGATAAAAAAGCTACATTTTTATGCCTTTCTGCACAAAACATTTTAAGTTTAGAGGACAATTTTGGAGAATTACATACAGCTCTTAAAAATAAAGTTGCTTTACGATGCCATAGAAGAACCTTTTCTGTCTAAATGGTTCTTTAAAGCACCTTTAACATCTAAAAAACCTTTTCTGTTTCATAAAAAGTTCTTTAAAGGATTAGTTCATTTTCACTTAAAAAATCCAGATAATTTATTCACCACCGTGTCATCCAAAATGTTGATGTCTGTATTTGCTCACTCGAGAATTTATTTTTTTTTTTTTAGGAAAAAATTCCAGAATTTTCTCATTTTAATGGACTTTAATGGACCCCAACATGTAACAGTTTTAATGCAGTTTAAAATTGCAGTTTCAACGGAGTTTCAAAGAAATCTAAATGATCCCAAACAAGGGAAAAATATGCACTTTTAAACCAAAACTTCTCGCCTTCCTCGGGTCCTGTGACGCGCCAGCGCGACCTCACGTAATACGTCATCACGTGAAGAGGTCACGGATGACGTATCGAAACTACGCCCCAGTGTGGAGAAAGGACCGTTCCGACGTTGTTGTATGTCGAATGATACTAATTAATATCTTTGTGTCAGTTTATTGCTTAAAATGGTTCGCAAATGTGCGTTTCATATATGTAACACGTGACCTTTTCACGACATTACGCAATTAGGTGAGATCGCGCTGGCTCGTCACACAGCCGGAGGAAGAAGAAAAGTTGTGCATATTTTTTTTTCTTGCCAAAGATGACAGTCGTTTCGCTGGATAAGACCCTTATGCCTTGTTTGGGATCATACAGAGTCCTTTAAAGCTGCATTGAAACTGCAATTTTAAACTGCATTAAAACTGTTAAGTATTGGGGTCCATGTTTTCCTCAAAAAACATAATTTCTTCTCGACTGAACAAAGAAAGACATCAACATTTTGGATGACATGGTGGTGAGTAAATTATCTTTTTTTTTTTGAAAATTGACTAATCCTTTAAGGTGAAAAAGGGTTATTCAGATTATAAAAATGTATGAAGAAAATGGTCCTTTAAGGAACCTTGACGAAATGGTTCTTCAAGGAACCAAAAAAGGTTCTTCGAGGAACCAAAAAAGGTTCTTCTATGGCATCGCTGTGAAGAACCTTTTAACCACCTTTATTTTTAAGAGTGTACAATTAATTTAAATATGATAATATAAATAAAGACTATCAAGTGCTATCAGGTGGTTTTTGGTAGCTGGAAAGCACAAAAAAACATTTAAATAAAGAAACATAAGTTGTGATAACTGTATAAGACTAACTAAGGTGACCAAAAATTTAAAATGAAAAGCGGGAAAATTTCCTGGTTAAATGGTAAAAATATCATTGAAATTTTATTTGTTATTATCTATTAATTAAGAAACCAGGAATTCTTTTTTTTATGTTTTTGTCTTTTTATTTTTGTGGGTTTGTGGAGGACAGAACACCAAAAAATGTGACTGTCCCCAGAAAACGGGGACATCTGGTTACCTTAAGAGTAATGCACACGATCTGTCTGCACTGCTTTCTGAGAAGTTCTTCAGGAGCAGTTTCCATGTAGACCTACATATTCTTTAGTATATAGATAACAAGAAGATTTAATAACAGGCACTCCAGCTATGTTTGCCATGACTAAAAGAAAGACAAAGACGTGTGTGTGTGTGTGTGTGTGTGTGTGTGTGAGAGAGAGAGAGAGAGAGAGAGAGAGAGAGAGAGAGAGAGGGAGAGAGAGAGAGAGAGAGAGAGAGAGAGAGAGAGAGAGAGAGATAGCATAAGTAAATATATAGCAGTAGGGGATAGATTCCACTGAGAGATTCAATCCAGCTATTTCCTCCTGTACTTATGCCCTGGGGGTCCATACATGGACAAGGAGTATTCATCTAAAACCATATAGACAATGGATAGAGCAAGATATATAATCTATACAACTACCATGACTAATGTGGTCTACAGTGCATTAAATTAAGCATGCAAATAAGTAACATTTTGGTAAAATGTGTCCGTGAAGTGTGCATGAGATAAAAGATGCATGCTAAGATTAAGTAGGTCACAGAAGTACATCATGGTAGCTTCTTTGAACATTTACCTTCAATGAATGTCAGATATTGATTAAAAATCAAATGATCTTGCCTCATAAATATTTTTCCAGGAGCATTTTTAGATTCTAGGGCTTTCGGATCTTACACTGTAAAAAATACTATGCTGCCTTAAAAAATTTTGTTAAATCAACTAAGAATTACAAGTTATTTCAACAGAGATGAGTTGTCACAACTTATAAAATATAGTTGAGAAAAGTCAACTTAATTTTATAAGTTATAACAACTCACCTGTAGTAATATTAGTAAGTTGAAATGACTTGTAAATCCGAGTTGATTCAACAAAAATTTTTAAGGCAGCAAAGTATTTTTAACAGTGTAGTCATTATTTGTGCGTGCTTTATTCATTTATATCATCTAGACCAATAAATATTCTCAAATCAATTCAGTCAGACAGACTGCCAAACCACACTTGATTTATCTTAAACAAAAGTGGAGGATTTGTGTCAACATGTGTCTCTAAAATGTACTTACCTATTAAATGTCAAATGGCTTGTAATTTATGACCTTTATGATCTAGGAGCAACTGAATTTAAAATATATCTTGTTTTTTAAAGTATAAAATACAATACAAAAGGGATAAAAAAACAAATACTATAAAATGTATTTGATTTAATTGTTGTTACGTGCAACAATTCATACAAGAAATCCATGCATACCAGCAGTAAATAAATCATCATTGATGTGTGTGATTTTGAACTTCTGCTACACATAAATAACAATTCATAATGATACATTCCATCCTACAAACACACACATTCATATAGTGACATGCATTGCACATTAAAGCTAATCTGTTTTATGAAAAATATTCTATCATTACTTACGATCATTAGCATGTTAGTGTTTATGTGACAGCACATTTCTGTATAATGATTGTCTATATAGAGAACACTAATGAATCTGGGTGGCATGTATAAGATAATTATCCTAACCTGAGTAATGCCACTTAAATTCTCCTGTCTGCATCAACACACACAGTCAGCCAAGACCAAAGATCTGTTTCTTCTCCACATCCTCTCTCTCTCTCTCTCTCTCTCTCTCTCTCTCTCTCTCTCTCTCTCTCTCTCTCTCTGCTTTGTGATCGAGTATGAAGTCTCCCACAAAGAGAATGTCAGAATGAAAGGCAGCAAGCAAGAGGGAGGGAAAAACAGTGGGCCAACCTCGTTTTCAGCTTGATGGGTTAGCTGCAGAGAATGTGCTTCGACGAGGTAAATGATTAAGGAGGGAGGGAGTAAGAGAGAGCAACAAAGAGAGAGAGAGAGAGAGAGAGAGAGACAAACCCTCGCAGCTCTGCCATTTTGCACTTCAAAGATCTAGCCAGGCAGGTTAAATGAAAAGCAAATGTGTTGCCCTGCCGTGCAAATACCTCAAATGTTTTAGCAGGTGCAAGCAATGAGGGAGGTGGGCAGTGACGGAGTTTTGACTGCACCTTGCTACAGGAACGAGAAAAAGAGACATCCACCTCCCTTCATAATGGCCATCAACAAAGGCTAAAGAGAGGTCAGCTCAGTGCAGGTCTCAAAGGTCAATTGCTACAGGTTACCAAAGGATAATATGCAGCCAAGTAAATAGTGCGTGGGAATATGTTTTGTTCTACTTATTTACATGAGCTAAAATATGCATAGTAACTGTGATATTATCCAATATCGTATTAAAAAATTTTCACTAAGGTGTCAAAAAATGAACATGAATTAGTGAATTTAAGATTATTATTTGTGGGACTTTTATAGCAAGTCACCAACAGTTGGCACTGTTTCTCTGGTCAAAGTCAGACCATGACAGCATGAGGTCCTAATGCAATATCACATCTGCCCTTGCAATGCTTTGTATTACAGCCTTGTGTAAACATGATAATAAAACTACATAAAAGAAGGAAAGAATGAAAGCCAATTAAATCGACATCTGTATGGCGAGGCATTTATAAGGACAGCACAGATAATGTTGTTGTTTATATTTAAGTCCCGCTGCCATTTGGAAATTCACGTTCAGGGTTTCCAGGTGTTTGC
This sequence comes from Misgurnus anguillicaudatus, assembly GCF_027580225.2. Classification (NCBI taxonomy): domain Eukaryota; kingdom Metazoa; phylum Chordata; class Actinopteri; order Cypriniformes; family Cobitidae; genus Misgurnus; species Misgurnus anguillicaudatus. The sequence continues at coordinate 16,450,402 of NC_073347.2, read as the reverse complement.
AAATCCCTCGACATTTTCGCCAGACATTTTTTACTTCTCAGTGACATTATACTCATGCAAAAGAGGATGGGGGATAGTGGGTCTCTATGCTAAGGGTTTTGGGAACATCTCCCAGGGCCTGCATAAGGAGTCTGAATTGTTGGTTAATGTTTAGTGGCCTAAACTTAGTCTGTTAGCACTTTGGACGGACAATTCCCACATAGAAAATGTTTGGTAGGCACTATTTAAATTGGAAAATGGTGTTATCTCACAAGATTTGGAATAATGCGAAGGTATTGCATTCAATTATGGAAGCATTAATCTGTTGCTTGACATTGCAAAATAATAAAACTGACATGGAGATGATATTTCACAATAATAACATGATGATTTTACATTATACCTATTATTACATACAGTACTAAACTTAAAATGTAGACATAAAGTATTAACTTACTGAGTTAATATTAGTGAGATGGGACACATTATAGCAAAGCTATTAAACTGATGCCATGGGCAGTCGAATACACAATACACATGCCACGACTGTTCAATTCAAATCAAGTAGTCCACAAAAGCTGTTTAATAATAAATATATAATTGAACAAGGTCTTCAAATATAGGTATCTTTGGGGAATAAGATTATTATTGTAATGTGTTAATAATAACCTATATATTTTTATGTATATTTACATATATATATATATATATATACGCTGAAAAAAAAAAACGTATAAATTTTACTTTAAAAAATCCTCGTAACAATTTGCACTAACTTATTTTAAGTAAAATTTACTGCGTTTTTAAAGTACAACTTACCTACTAAAATCAATTAAATTCTACTTAATAATGCATGAAAACATTTTAAATAATTAAGTAAATGTTACTTCATAATTTTTTTGGAAGTTAGATTTATTTTAATTGTTTAAGTAAAGTTTATTCGTTTTTTTTATTGAAGCATTGCTGTCCTAAAAATATGAAATAAATCTTATTTACTGTGTCATTTTCTTTAACGTAGTTCTATGGACTTAGTTATTTTTAGTGTTATAAATGGCATTATAACACAAAATTCATTGAATAAACTTGATTCTGAACAGAAACGCACACAAACTGCGTTTTTGACATGCATTGTCAGCACTGTGGAGAGAAATACAATATTATGTTCCTAACAGGATTCATGTAAAGAAACACTGATCACCTGAACTGTGACTTCACAAAATTATCATTTACAACAAAACAACATCAATGATATAAGAGCTTAAACCTTTATGACATTTTATTAACAAATATTTAAGTAGTTAAATTCTTATCAGTTTTATTCTGTGATAAAGCTTAAAAAATAAAAATATTCAGAAAAATGTAAAATATATTTTTTTGTTTAATGGATTTAATATTCTTAAATTAAATTAACAAAGATTTTTTACTTGAATCTGCTAAAGATTTTGATTAAAATTTACTTTTTTTTTTACTTAATTACTTTAGGACTATGTGCAGTGACTATAAAACAGTGAAATAATACAAGAAAATATCTAATACGACTTACTATTCCCACACAGTTAATTTTCTACATTAATTAATTGTGTATTCATCATCATTTTACATTATGTAGAATTGTATATATTTTATATATATATATATATATATATATATATATATATATATATATATATATATATGTAAGCAATAAGGTACGAGAGGCTGCTGTATCGTGAATAAGTAACGGCTGAAGGGCGTTGTGAGGCACGACGCGAAGCCACACAATATTAAAGTAAAAAAAATATTACTGCAACTTTCATGAAGTTAAATCAATAAAAGCATTCCTTCCGCTAGAAAAAATTGTCCCTGACTGCGAACAACAACATGAAAGCTCAAATAAAAACAACAAACTGTTCTCAGACTTTAGCCGTTTCTCAATATGCATTCTTGTCTGTACTTGCGTTCTTGTGGACTTGTGAAACGTCATCAGTCGCGGCCCAAGTACTGTTCCAATTCAAAGTTTGCATCAAGCCCAAGTTCACATAAAATCCCCGGATGTGTTCTTGATCCGCCCATTTTCAGGGGTGCAAACTCATCAGGGGTGAAAAAGGTGACAAGACACAAGCGCTCTTATATAAGCGGATACGCGGCTTGCACGCTCCTCTTAAACAGAAACATATAGCGCATATAGCACTGTTGTCAACGGCTTAAAATCACTTAACTTAAAACTGCGGTTAAGCTTTATGACCACGCGCACAGCAACGTGACGTGGGCGCGTAACCTCAAATGAGAAAATACTACGAGTTAAGTATGTGCACTCAATCTGCAGACAGCTTAAACTTCGGCAGCAAATGAGGTGGCTATAAATTGTAAAACATAACCCGCCAAACTGGCTAGTAATTTGACATCGTTACCACAATAGCTGGACATGATTTTCATAATTTCATTTACTGCTACCATGTCGCAGACCCCCCTCACCCCTCATTTTCAAAAACTCATCGGATTTAGACGAATCACAAGAATGACCTATTTTGTATCAAAAAACGGCGAATTTCGCCGAAAGGTGACAAGTTTGCACCCCTGCATTTTATCGAGGATGCATCAGAGGAGACTTGTGTGGACTTATGACAGCGAAGTTTCCCAGAATGCATTTCGCGTCAGGAGTTCGTTCTTCCGAGTCTAAACTTGCAAGTTCGAACTACGAAGGACACAAGTCCGAGTTTGGCGTACTTGGTATTGGGAAACGGCTTTTGTCTCATTATATGTTTATGTGTTGCTAAGGGTGTTGCTAAGGGCACAGTGATATTAAATAGAACCGTTGGGTGAAGCGGTCATAGCAGTGTTTTATTGTGAATAAAGCACACCTATTGACCAATCAGAATTAAGGATTGGAACTAACCGTTTTATAAATATATATATATAGGGCCTTTTATGCCTTTATTTTTGGATAGTGTAGTACAGAGTTGACAGGAAACTGTTGGGTGGAGATAGGGGAGCAGGACTGGCAAAGGACCACAGAGCCGGGAATCGAACTTGGGTCGCCGTGAGCGCATTTACGCTATATGTCGGCGCACTAACCACAGGGCTATTGGCGCCGACATTATGTAGAAATTATGAGAGTTAGGCCCAATCCCAATTCTACCCCTTACCCCTTCCCCTTTCCCCTTCCCCTTTGTTTCGCGCGTTCACGTAAAGGGGTAGGGGTGTCTCAATTCTCTTTTGGCTGAAGGGGAAAGGGTAGGGGTAAGGGCCAGATAGCCCTTCAAACGAAGATTTTTCAGGACCACACTTCAGACGAAGGGGTATGATACATTTCCAATATGGCCCATAAATTTAAGTATTTTTGGACATTAAAAAGTATTTTAATAACAAATTAAAGCTGCAAGCAGCGATGGAAGGGCCCTCGCACGCATGTGCACCGCTACCCTATGCTATTAGTAAAGCAGTTAACCAGGGGGATCTTAATTATAGTGGGCAAATATAGGTGGATATTCAAAGGGAAACTGATGTGCCACACCGCCTGTGTGCAGCAGGTGGCGCTGTGACTGTAACTGATTGTTGTTATATTAATGTGTTCAGGCCGGGACCCTTATCAAAAGTGTGAAGTATAGGGCAGATCGGATAATGTATGCCTGAATTGCAACCGATTCCTGTTTCATGGCGAAACATCACTCTTTGCCAGGCCGTCACGGACACGCCCTTTAACGAAAAGTCAAGATCTTCGTAATTTTTCATCGCAAAGGGCTTAAGATCAGTCTCACCTGATATGATAATGATTTGATTAAATCTCTGAGAACAGTAAATCACAGTGTAAAACAAGGCATTTCCTGCTACCTTTAGGTGGCGCTAGGACTGAAGCTGAATATTGGCATTGAAATGTGTTCAGGCCAAGACCCTTATCAAACATGTGAAGCGTGGGGCAGATTGGACATTGTATGCCTTAGTTATAAAAACGTCCTGTTTCATGGCGAAAACGCTGATATTTGGCAGGTCGCCACGGACACACCCTCCAACGAAAAGTCAAAAGCTCCGCAATTTAACATCGCAAAGGCCTTTAGATGAGATTGACCAAATATGATGACGATCTATTAAAATCTCTAGGAGGAGTTCGTTAAAGTACGAAGCCTGGAAATGACAAAATTTGCACATAAATTACAGCAAAAATTCAAAATGGACGACTTCCTGTGGGGTTTAGAGCTTCGCTCCAAGAGACTTTTTGGTAGGTCTTGGGGTGATAGATGACCCTACCAAATTTCGTATCTGTAGGTTTTTCGTAGTGGGGGGGCTGTTCTCTTGAAATTTTGCAGGTGGCGCTATTGAGCCATTTCTACACGCCCACTTCTGGCGCCTATGCCACGTGTAAATTTTTGCCACTTCTGACGTGTGTGCAACGTTTTATGACTTTTTGAGCTTGTTTAGCCTGTCAAAAATGCGATTCATTTAGCGATACTTTGCGAGGCTGCCACGGACACGCCCTTTAATGAAAAGTCAAGGCCGTTGCTCTTTATCATCACACAAGGTCTTGAGATTACACTGGTGAAATATGATGTTGATATGTTTAAATCTCTAAGAGCAGTAAGACACAGCATAAAACATGGTATTTCCTGCTGCCTCTAGGTGGCGCTATGAGTGTTACTGAATTATGCCATGTTGATGTGTTCAGGCCTGGACCCTTATCAAACGTGTGAAGTCAGGGGCAGATCGGACAACGTATGCCTGAATTACATCAGCTTCCTGTTTCATGGCGAAACATCAAACTTTCCCAGGCCGCCAAGGACACGCCCTCCAACGAAAAGTCAAAAGCTCCGCAATATAGCATCGCAAAGGCCTTTAGATGATACTGACCAAATATGATGATGATCAGAGTAAATCTCTAGGAGGAGTTCGTTAAAGTACGACGCTTGGAAATGTCCAAAAATGACAGAGAAAATTCAAAATGGCCGACTTCCTGTGGGGTTTAGAGGTTCGCTCCAAGAGACTTTTTTGTAGGTCTTGGAGTGATAGATGATCCTACCAAATTTCGTATCTGTACGTTTTTCGTAGTGGGGGGGCTGTTCTCTTGAAATTTTGCAGGTGGCGCTATCGAGCCATTTTTACACGCCCACTTCTGACGCCTATACTACATGTAAATTTTCGCCACTTCTGACGCGTGTGCAAATTTTCATGAGTTTTCGGGTATGTTTAGGCCCTCAAAAATGCGATCCATTTCGGAGAAGAAGAAGAAGAAGAAGAAGAAGAAGAAGAAGAAAAATAATTAAAGCTGCAAGCAGCGATGGAAGGGCCCTCGCACGCATGTGCACCGCTACCCTATGGCATTAGTAAAGCAGTGAACCAGGGGGGTATGAATTAAAGTGGGTAAATATAGGTGGATATTCAAAGGAAAATTGATGTGCCACACCGCCTGTGTGCAGCAGGTGGCGCTATGACTGAACCTGATTATTGTTATATTGACGTGTTCAGGCCGGGACCCTTATCAAACTTGTGAAGTCGGGGGCAGATCGGATAATGTATGCCTGAATTACAACAGGTTCCTCTTTCATGGCGAAATATCACACTTTGCCAGGCTGCCATAGAGACGCCCTTCAACGAAAAGTCAAGATCTTCGGAATTTATCACCGCAAAGGGCTTAACATCAGTCTGATCAAATATGATGATGGTTTTATTAAATCTCTAAGAGCAGTAAATCCCAGCCTAAAACATGGCATTTCCTGCTACCTCTAGGTGGCGCTATGACTGAAGTTGAATATTGACATTGAAATGTGTTCAGGTCAAGACCCTTATCAAACATGTGAAGCGTGGGGCAGATTGGACATTGTTTGCCTTAGTTATAACAACTTCCTGTTTCATGGCGAAAATGCCGAACTTTGTCAGGCCGCCACGGACACACCCTTCAACGAAAAGTCAAGATCTCCGCAATTTAGCATCGCAAAGGCCTTTCGATGAGACTGACCAAATATGATAATGATCGGATTAAATTGCTAGGAGGAGTTCGTTAAAGTACGACGCTTGGAAATGTCAAAAAATGACAGAGAAAATTCAAAATGGCCGACTTCCTGTGGGGTTTAGAGTTTCGCTCCAAGAGACTTTTTTGTAGGTCTTGGGTTGATAGATGATCCTACCAAATTTCGTATCTGTACATTTTTCGTAGCGGGGGGGCTGTTCTCTTGAAATTTTGCAGGGGGCGCTATCGAGCCATTTCTACACGCCCACTTCTGACGCCTATACTACATGTAAATTTTCGCCACTTCTGACGCGTGTGCAAATTTTCATGAGTTTTCGGGTATGTTTAGGCCCTCATAAATGCGATCCATTTCGGAGAAGAAGAAGAAGAAGAAGAAGAAGAAGAAGAAGAAGAAAAATAATAATAATAATAAACGGAGCAAAAACAATAGGGTCCTCACACCCTGGTGTGCTCGGGCCCTAATAATAATAATAAACGGAGCAAAAACAATAGGGTCCTCACACCCTGGTGTGCTCGGGCCCTAATAATCACTTGTTTTATGTTGCCTTTAATCTTGTGTTCATGTATACGGTATGTTCTAAGAAAAAAGATTTGTAAAAATCGCCATGAAAAAAGTTTGCTGATGTTATTGACTTTGTGATAGTTCCACAACATATATTTTTTTAATAATTTCTTATAATATTACATTTTATTGTATTATTACATTGGAGCATCTATGACGTAGGAGCTAGCAAGGACTTATGATGACGTGTAACGGTCTAGTAGTGGTGTCCCATTTCTTAGGGGAATATTTTCAGCCCTACCCCTTGACACTCCGTTTCAAGGGGCAAGGGGAAGGGGTAGGCGTAGGGGTAAGGGCAAGGGGGAGGGGTATAAAATAGAATTGGGATTGGGCCTTAATCTAATATATATTACTACACCAAAAAGTTCGTTTTTTCAGTGTATTTAACACATCTTCAACCTTCTAGGATATATACCATCAAAAGACCCATGTTAAAACGTCTCCCCACCTTACAAATTATTTCTAGTCCCTTAATTATGACTGGGACATAAGAGACAATTAATACACAATTAGTGAAAATGTTTGTCAGTTGTTCACATGCATCTCAAAGCCCAAAACAATGAAGCTTGTTAATTAATTGAAGCTTAATTAGTCACTGTTGCTGGATCACCAAAAAAATGATATGGACTCAATGTAGGTTTCAGGCATCATTATGTGTAAGACGATATCTTCAGATCAGCTACTACTAATGTTGGGCTTTTGTTCATGACATGGCGGTTTGTGTTTCTGTAATTACAAACTCAGCTCAAGTGTTCCCTGCTGCTGGAAAAAAAGCCAAAAAACAAAAAACGAGGGGAAGGCATTCCCAGCACGCCTACATTTGATCTGCATTACCGCCAGATTGCTTAACACCGCACAGCTCTACTGTCAGACAGTTCAAGTCTATTTTGAGGAGGATCGATTATATTTTCCTGAGAAAATTGGGTGCAGTTGGAACCACAGTGTAGCTCCAGGCTGAACATTATGCAAAGAGGCAGTAACCCAACAAAAGAGGGTTTTTTTCTTGTTTGAAGGGTCAGGTTGGGGAGCTCTCTGATGGAGGAGAGAGAGTGGAGAATCTTGGCTTCTGGATTTATCTGGTGAGCGAAGCGTAAGGCACTTCTCTCTCTCTCTTCCCTCCATTTTTTCTCTATCTCTGGCACCAAACTTATCACAATAATGTTGAGTAAGATCGTTTTTGGCTTGTGCCTGACAAACTGATATAAATTTCAATCTGACTCAGAAGTTTTCATTTTACCACGAGTGCAAAAAGAGTTAAGGGGATAGACCACATTATGTGAGTACAAGAAGCGCTAACATTGGAAGTGAAGAGGGATTTTTATGGATGACCGAATGTGATTTTTACGGTTTAAAGTGAACTGCGGCACTAAAATGTGACTTGTAAAATTTATAAATGTTTGGTGCTTATTCAACTAACTGAAATAATAAAAAAACATTTTCTGTGTAAATAAACAATGTCACATGATTCATGAAATGCATAACAATTCTTAGAGCCGTATGCATGTTTTCTTGTCATTTTTTACCTATCTCTAAGCATCTCCTGACAATTCTTCACTCCAAAAACTACAACACTGAATTGAATTTTATCACATGTGTTGTTTTTGGCTGTTGCATGATGGGCACCTACAGCCAGGTCCAGTCTGGCACAAACAACAGAAGGAGGAATCTTGCACCCTCATTACACAGCAGCCACTCTAATTACAAGCTGCTCAAGAGATGTTATTCTACACCTGCTGGTGACAATGACAGCACCTCTGTCCCGCGCTCGTCTTTGCTTTTGTGTAACGGGGCGCTGGGTGCAACACAACACCGTTTTAAATAAATGAAGCTTCTTCAGAAGCAAGGGCCAGCCAAAGAACAAAACAACTTCTTCAGTAGAAAGGAAAGAGAAACAAGCTCGACTAGACAAGTTGAGAAAGCAGGTGATAATTTCACCAATCAGCAGTTTTGTTAAATTGTGCATTTGCTATTTGAACTGGTCTTGATGCAAAAACTAGCTAAACTGTATGACAAATAGGGCTGTCACAATGACTAAATAATCGTCTCATCGCGATTGTTTGACCTCATGGTGATGATTTCAGATCACCGCAATGATTGCACATCTCTTTAAAAAGCAAAAGGGGGAGCTGCAGCGCCTGTATAAACGAGACTGTATGAGATTACTTTTAAATGTGTGTTATTTGTATTAATATTTACTGCCAGGTAAACCGTGCAAAATGTTTAATTTAAAGGGGACATATCATGTAAATCAGACTTTTTCCATGTTGAAGTGCTATAATTGGGTCCCCAGTGCTTCTATCAACCTAGAAAATTTAAAAAAGATCAACCCAGTAACTTAGTTTTGGTAAACCATTCTCTGCAAGCATGTGAAAAAATAGGTCTTTGAAATCTGGCTCCCCTTGTGATGTCAGAAGGGGATAATACCGCCCCTTAATCTGCACTATCCAACCACGCCACTGCCATTTAGTACAGAGATCGACTCATTTGCATTTAAAAAGACACACCCAAAAATGGCACATAAACAAGCAAAAAAGTATGAGTATTAAACGTCAAAGCAATAAAACAGTCAATTAATTGTCATAATCGCCACAATTTATTAGACAATTAACCGTCCGCAAAATTTCATAACCGTGACAGCCCTAATAACAAATTTACTTATTTTAAGTATTAATATTAAGTATTTTTATAATATTATATAGTTATAATGAACTAAACATAAACTATACCTAGATGCTGCAAACTTGCAAAAAGCACAAGAATCATTATTGTTAATGTATGTCACCATTTTTATAAACCCTGCACCTATTATTCTCACATTATATCATTACTAATCCAATGCTATTGTTTCTTACATAATTTTTTTTAGTACAATACCCTAAAAATGTAAAGAGTGAATTTTTGGTATTGGGATCTTGCTAATTGGACTGCATTTATATATTGCTTTCAACAAACAGTGTAAATTCATCATGTTGAAATCATTTAGTCGGTTCCTGCCCAATTTATATCCATTTGTGTACGCCATGATTTTCAATAAACTGTGGCGTGTCCTACGTGATCGGTTTAAAAAGTGAGGACCCCTTAAACCATTGTTATGCCAAAAGTTCCCCCTCAGTCTAAATAAAACATCAATGCATTACAGTGCTGAACACTTTTACACAAGTACACATTAGGCGGCATGTCTCTTAAAAGGTTTATGACATCCATTTAGCATCAGTGAAGCCAGCTTAACATGGCCATGTCAAGATAACATGCAAGCATCTAGTGGGCATTCACTGGCTGTCAGATGAGATTTTACAGTGGCCTTGAGGAAACAGAGCCTATGTTTCTCCGACAGGGATATGCAACTTAAAATAGCACCTCAGAAAGAAAGACATAGATGTGGGTGAGAATGAAAGAGAGAAAGTCAGAGAGAAAGCATTAGATACTGTATAATAAACCTAAATATGGTTTAAAATAGACAGTAGAGGCAACACTTTAGGATTCAATTAAAATGACTTATCGTGAAGGATGTCTAATAATTCAATTACCACTTTACTTGTGTACAATGAGCCTAAATCTAGACCAACAAAGTCAACTATTATTATAAAAAAGGAGTCATATTTAGCATAGTATAAAATAAATCCTTGTAATGATCTTAAGAGCTATATTGGTGTATATTTTGGTGCTGGATGACTGTAAGCAGATCAGAGTAAGTATCTGTGGATAAACCGGATATTTGAGTGTGTCCAGGGGTATAATTTGAGAGGAGAGTCGTAAGAAGACACTGTGTGTGAAGAGGAGAGCTTACATGATGAAGGAAACAGAATATGGAATAGTTCTGCGCTCTATAGAACAGTGCGTTTCAACAATCTTTAGTCTTAATTTATCTCATTAGCTCCGTTCCAAGCCCCAGAAGGTGAAACCAAACTGCTTATTATCTCATGAAAGCCTGTGTATTAGTGATTGTTGGGATGAAATTCACAGACTAAATAATTACTCTCTGTTTGTGTCTCTCCCTCCATCCTCCGTGCATAATAAGAGGCTTCTGGAGAGATGAGTAATCTGGTTCCAGCATGCCTCTCCCGGCGCACTCCCCTCTTCACGCGATCGTCAGATGGCAAGGCAGCTTAGTCAACCCCTCGCTATAGGCCAGGATAATAATTGCTGTATTAATTGGTGTTGTCCAAGCTCGACAGAGTATAAAAGATCCCACTGGGGCTAATAATTAATGTTTTTTCGTTCGTAGTTCCTCTGTCTCCCGCTTTTCTTTCTCGTTTTTTTCCATGTCTCTATCTCTCCCTCGCTCACCCACATACCCCCACCGCTCTTGACTATACCGCTGTATTATTAGAAAGTGGTTAGATGTTCGAGACTCATTTAATGTACTGTTGTCTACTGGCTTGCTGGTGCGATAGCATGTTTATTTCGATTTTCTAACATTCCCATTAGAGATATATGTATGCATTTGCAGAACTACATAATATCAACATTTTGGTTCTTGATTCTTGAACTCTCTAATAAAGCTAATTGTTGAAATTTGCTCTAAATCTGGAATTGCCCATTGAAAGTATGGGTACAGTTTCAACCCATAATAACAATCCACTATAGTTTTTTGGAAGAGCTCAAATGCAAAAGCCACTAACACCACCTCAGTAAAAAATGAGAATGATATTAACTGAATGCTCTTGGGTTATTTTACGCTCATCAAATACTTTCACTTCAAATACGCTTAATCCCAATTTGTTTGCAGAATGCATTAAACGCAACACCTTTTTTTGTCATAAGGACATCTAAAAAGCCTCCAAGTGCACGGAAAGAGAAATGGTTAAACAAAGGTGTTTGTACATCGGATTCCAATTGTCCAGCTGCAAAAGTTTCTACTCGGTTAAGAGAGTTTTACAGAATATGAAAATGCTATTTGTGGAAATTAAGGTGTTTCAGTTACTGACCAATAACCCTATTATTGCCATTAAAATGAAATTACCTTACCTAAACATAGGAGCTTGATAAAAAATGATAATTTACAAGAAAATATTTTGGATGCACTTACTGTCAGAATCCTGCCAGATCCTTGTTTGTATTTAGATCTAGTTTAGCATGGCAGGGTTCTGACAGTACATATGTTATATGTGGGAGATGCGTGGTTTTAGTATTGGTTTATTCTGACCACGCATTCCCCGGGTCTCGTCACTTTTTCCCCGATCCCTTACTTGTAATATTAAATAACTTTTTAAGCCTTTTACGTTTACTTAGAAAGGATAATGAAGAATGACTTTTTTTTGTAGAAATTTAGAGATTTTTTCCCAAAGGCTTGCTTGCACTTAGAGGGTTTTGCAGTGAAAGACAGTCAAAATTGTAAAATTCCAATAAAATGACTAAAGTGACATTTGTGGAAATAAGGCATTTCAGTTACTGACTTATAACATTTTAATTGCTATTAAAGTGAAATTACTGAACCTTATCATAGGAGCTTGATAAAAAATTATAATTTTGTAATTTACAAGAAAACATGGTAGATGCACATTTGAGCTCTTTATTTATAACCAACCCAACAGTTGGTTCTGTTCAATATTGAGTGTATAGACCATTTCATCGGGTGCACGTGCGGTGATGCGAAAAGCGTCTGGTCCAAACTTTACTTCCGGTTTCTATTTGTTTAATGGTCTGACTAGTTGCTGAAACTGAACTCTAAAACAATTACCTCGTGGAAAAAAACAAATGTTTTGGGTTCCTAGTATGTAATCTACATGTTGTTTATTTTGCTTGTTATATACTTTGTTGTTATTTATTCTTCGCAGAGTTTACCGGAAGTTACGTGATGACCACAAAAGCCGCATGCTTATGTTGTTACTGCTGAAACCGTCTATAGAGTGTAGACTTTACAAAATATTTTAGGGGAATCAACGTACAAAATGTAACTGTGTGTGTGCCTAATGAACTTAAAAGAAAGTTGTTTTAACATTGAACAAAAATTACACGCATCACCTAAGAAATAATTAGCTCTAAAACAAAGCCATCAAAGTTCTGTAAAGTTTTGCATTTCCTTGTGAAGGCCCTATTTGAGGTGATTCTAGAGGCACAATACAATTTCAACCCCTGTGCCAGTGTCAGCGACAAATTCACAATGCTTCATTATAACATACAGAAACAGATCCCAGAGTCAATCTCAAACATGTATTTCTAATTAAGTCGAAGTGCTTAGTGGCTGTCAATAGATTAGCCAACAGCCTTACATCTGTATAAAGGCTGGTAATGGTCTTGACCCCCTACCCTTTATCCCCCTCTGAAAGACAGCAGTAGGACAACTAGTTCATTAAAAAGCCTCATTAGTCTTTTTCTGGTATGGAGGTTGTTCTCGAGGTAACACATTTTTGGAGGTCCATTTATGAGCCTCTAACTGAGCGTTCATAGCCTAATCAACTGTAGCCTTACTACGGATCGGTTGGTGAGCACACAACTGTTTGTCTATTCTCTGAAATGACCAGATGACACATTTGTCAGTGAAGTCATGCTCTTTGTTAATCTCCCATCTGCATTGAATGTTCTCCTTAATTGTGCCCACAGCCGTAGTGAGGAGGGACACGAGTCGTGGTGTTAGCAACGGGACTGTAATGATCTATTAGGGGAATAAATCCAGAGTAACAGAAGCATGTCTGACCTTTATTTTTAAAACAGGAAATGAATTGCAAACCATTGACACCTTATGACTGGACACCTGATGATCTGTCTGATTACAGGTGCTTTCACACTTGTGAAGTAGAAGAAGGTGTCACCAATGCCAGAGTGCAAGAAGAGAAGAAGAACCGCAGTCACGAATACACAAGAGTGGCTCAAATTTTATGCTAAAACCCTTGCGAATCACCACATCATTTTTTTATATCTGATACATGAACTTTTATATAAACTGGGATTGCAGGGTAGAAAAATGTAAACACTGGCACTGGTAATCCAATACTTACTTTTTAACTGTATATGTAGGACCAATTGTGCAATTATTAATGTATTAAGAATGGTAGAAAGATATCTATAAGAGAGACAGATACACAATAAATAAAGACTTCACAATGTACAGGTGTAGAAAATATACTCTAATTAAAAAATACACATTAGACAAACAGTGTAATAAAAACATAAATATAATATTCCCCTTAAGTCTCACATAAAAAATTAATCAATTTAAATTAGTGCTATATATTTTGTGGTACTGATGTGCTGGACACGGGGAAAATGAGAATGTTTCTGAGAAAACTGCATAAGATGCCCACGGGGCAAATCAAATGGCTGCCTTCCCAGCATGCACTGCTGCGTGAGATACTGGTAATTAACTTAATAGAGGCTTTAATTATAGTGGACGGCTGATTCGTGGCATGTGTTGATGCTCCCCCACTGGCCTAAACAACCACTTGCTGCCTTGTTAAAGACAAATACTAATGAATCTGATAGCAGGCTGCTGTCTGACAACAGTGGGAAGCATATTTTCCAAATGGCGTGACTGTGGCACTCTGGTCATGTGTTGTCAAATCTTTGTTTATGTAACTCTTGTTTCATGAATTTGTATTGATGGGAAATTGGGAATACAGTCTAAAAATGGCTGGGTTATTTTTGACCCATAATGGCTCAATATTGGACAGAACACAGGCTGGGTTGAAAATGACCCCGTGCTGGGTTAAAAATGACCTAATGTTAAGTTGTTACTATGCAACCATTGGGTAAAATAGCCAAGCAGTTGGGTTAAAACAACCCAGCATTGGGACAATTTAAAACCAGCGGTGTGTTCTGTCCAATATTTACCGATTATGGCTCGAAAATAACCCAGCCATTTTTAGAGTTCATTACTTATTGTTTGTGTGTATTGCCGTGGTCTTGCACATGGACAGATACTAATAAACTTTTAAAGTACATTTAAATAGCGTTACAGTAGCTCAGCTGTACAAAGAATGGATACAAAAAATATGATGCACAGCTTTTTGGATTTTTGTTTTCATTTATGCTGCTTTCATTACTGTTTTTGTCTCAATATGAGTAATAATAAGCTTGAGTGTCCTGTAGTTTGTTAGTTGTAACCTATATAGTGTAAATGTGTCATTTTATAAGATTAAATAAACTGAGATTCCTCATTCACTAAAAAATCCTTATTGTTTTTGTGTCAGAAAATAGGCCTCTGGTAAATTATAAATTCCATAAATGAAAAGGTATAAGCAGGATTTCGCCACTTTATATATCGAGTGAAATTAGCTTGCCAAACCCTGACATATTAATATTTTCGGGAAAAAAAAAACATACAAGTTTGCCGTTACCGATTCAAAAATTGCAGTGTCATCATGTGCTACCACAATCATTAAATCATAGCAGAAGAATACAGAAAAATAATGAAAGAGACTGGTATCTTCTTCTGAGCATGTAAAAATATCACTTGCAAAATAAAAAATTAACTATTAGTAATTGTAGCAGATTATTTTCTATTAGAGAACGCTGAAAAAAATGATTCATTCAATTTACTCAATTTTTTTAAGGTAAGTGGTTGCAATCAATTTATTTAAGCTACATTTAAACAAAAAAAATTAGAAAGGCAAAACAAAACAAAAAACTTTTGTTTAAATGTAGCTTAAATAAATTGATTGCAACCACTTACCTTAAAAAAATTTAGTAAATTGAATCAATATTTTTTTAGTGAATATCAAACAGTATTTTTCATATATTTTACACAATTTTTAAGTTATAAACTCATTAGCTAAATCCCAACCCATATAATAAAAGTTTCTATTAACAGTACACTGAAAAAAATTATTCATTCAATTTACTCAATTTTTTAAGGTAAGTGGTTGCAATCAATTTATTTAAGCTACATTTAAACAAAAGTTTTTTTTATATTTCTTTGTATAATTTTTTTCAGTGTAATATGATTTACACATGACACAGAAAATCCTTTTTAATCATTTCACTATTTAAACTATTAAAGTGATCCCCCAAAACATTTTGACATCATATACCCTCTTGTTGTTTAAAATCTGTTTATTGTGTTGAACACAAAAAAAAACAATAATTTGATAAATGATGATAAGCACACAGTTGACAGTACTCATTGACGTCCGTACAATTTGTTTTTCCTATGGACGTCAATGGGTACCCTCAACTGTGTGCTTACCACCATCAAAAAAACTAATACAGGTTTAGAACAACATGAGGGTGAGTAAACGATTACTGAATTTTCATTTTTGGGTTAACTACACTGAAAAAAATTATTCATTCAATTTACTTAATTTTTTAAGGTAAGTGGTTGCAATTAATTTATTTAAGCTACATTTAAACAAAAAAGATTAGTAAAGTAAAATGAAATAAAAAACTTTTGTTTAAATGTAGCTTAAATAAATTGATTGCAACCCCTTACCTTAAAAAAGTAAATTGAATGATTATTTTTTTCAGTGTATCACTTTAAGTGTATTTTATGGTGAAAAGAGCATAGTAGCATACTTCATGACACTAAAAAAATCACAAGATGTTAAATTTTGTAGATGAGATATCTTTTGCTGTTTTGCGGATTCCCTGACAACAATGAATAATTGCAAGAAACGTTTTGTGTGTTTTGAGACGGTTGAGAATTTAGGAAGCTATTGAAGCCGAATATGCTGTTAGTTTCCCAACCCAAGCAGTAACGTGTGTTAATTAGTCTGATAAATTACGTTCAAAACAATGACGTGTTTAAATAACCCAATTTAGCTTGAATCCTAAGTGAGATATTACATCAAAAGCCATCAATTTCCTTCTTTTTTGCTCATTTGAAGAGGCGTGTGGCTTCCTGAAAGCATTTTAAAGGTTACGATTTTCTTTGACGATAAAGCAGTACCTTTTAATGAAATTCTAATTAGGAATTTCATGGACTTTGTTATTAAGCATATCTGATTAGTGCACATTTTTACAGCACAGCCCTAATGAAGAACACTTACAGTACGGTTTCTAACAATTCTAGTTTCAAAGATGGAGCACATTTGTTAAAAACCTATTTGGTAAACAATAAAAGTAGCAGTTCAGAGTCCTAATTAAGTTTAAGTGTGATTTCCCTCCACACCCTCTCGTTGCGTTAAAGTGCTCAAGCAGTTCTCCAGAAATGGGGTTTGCTTTTGATATTTATTCACCCTGAAACTTCATTTAAATTCTCTTAATACTAAATAAAAAAAATATGCTGAAACAATATTCGGAATAATTGTGGTTATGCCGTTACTAGGCCATTAAGACATATTCATGCAGTATGATAATTTGCATAGTTTTTATGATATATCAACATGACAGCAGGTCTGGTTAAAAACGGGCACACTCTTTGTTTTATCAGCTTATAGCGTTTCAGACATCCTACTTTCATTCGTAGATAATCTACACTTTTAACAAATGCAACAGTTTCCTGAGAATATAAATAAACCTACAAAATTTCAATTATTACCATGATTGCATGTTGGAATTTGTAATAAAATACTGTATACATTGCTCCAAAAACTACACAAGATTGATTCATTGATTCTTAATGCTACAGATCTGACATCAACTTTCCGACGCACGGGCACTTGTGGGACTCCCATGGTCCCAAACTGCCAACGTGTTTCAACAGTGGCGATCTGTTGCACCAATGATGGACACCCCGGTACAGGAGAGCCCATTTAAAGTCCACAAAGCCCCACAGACCACCCCTCCAAACCTAAACCTTATCCCCCCCTTAACATGAAGTCTACCTTGTCAAGTCACAAGCAGGACCCGTAATTTGGTCTAATAATTACCAGACATCACCACAATGAAACATCAGTGTCTGAACTTCTTTGGGCCCAAATGAATTTTAATACATTTGGAAAAGGTTGGCCGGAGGTGGGAAAGGGCCTCGCAGAGGAGGGGAGGGCTAAGCTCACATGTGGAAGCACTTTAGGAAGTGATAAATGATTTGAAATCCATTGCGTCCCCCTGAATGAAAATAAGGGCGAACAGGTGTTAAATGCTAACTGCTGGTGCATTTTTAATCTGGATGGAAAGCGGTTCCCTGGTCTTTTGGATCAGATGTGGCAAGACAAAGATGAGGTGTCAATCTGCGAGTGACATGTTTGAAATGTTTTGCAGTTTCGCAGGCTTTACGTCTTCGATCCCAAGACCTGGGCTCTACCTATCACCACTGCTTTTGAAGGGCTGTACTACTGTTTAAAATACCATTCTGTCCCCTAAGCAGTGTGCTCCTGCTGCTTTTCAGTAAAGAGTCCATTATACTTCCACGTAGGACCCAGGCTATAGGCTACGCATCAGTTTTCATTCATTCTTCTGCATCGTCGTCTACGTCGACATGCAATTACACATGCAGACCAGTAGTAGGCAGTAACCACGCGTGTAACCCACAGTAGCGGTGCAACAGACAAAGAAGCAGCAGCTTGGCCAGTAAACCCACAAAAGAAGAAGCAGCAGCTTGTTCTGAATGTTATTTGAGAAGACCAGCTGTGATGGAGGTAAATGTACAGCGACTATTCCAGCTTGAGTAAAATATCACTCCTCAACTTGGCCCATCTTTGTTTTTATTGTCGAAAGTGGAAATCGGTATGAGGAAATGCGACACAGATCTTTGTGTGACCTGATGGGAGTGGTTCTAGCGAACCAATCTAGCGAACCAATCACAGCGCTTGTGGTACGCATAGAACGGACACACTGTCACGGTGCATTCACTTTTAAGGGGTGACGTCATGCGTTGCCGAACTGAATTGTGAGTCCGTCTGTGCTGCGTCAGTGCCGTTGCTCGCAGCAGAAGTTGAACATTTCTCAACTTTTCAAGCGGCAACGCGTGCGTCAGCCAATCAGATCGCCTTGTGCAAATAACCTAGGCAGAGCCAGCCAATTACGTTTACGGAAGACCGGAGCATGTGATGCGGCCACTGTGACTGGCTGTTGGCCACGCTTCAGACAAGCCTTCTGTCAAGCGTTAACGCTTTCCCCCCGTGTGACAGTACCGTATCTTTGTAGAGGTGCGCGTCACGCCCAGCCTACACATTGCCCAAGGGCGTAGCTACGGCGTAGGAACCATAAATTGCGCTTAAAGGCGCTCTAAGTGAATTTAAGCATTTTAGACCATAAAACATTTTTTGTTACATACCGGAAACATCTCCTCACTATCTGCTTGCTGCCTGTCCGCTGATCAAACTGTAAAAAAACGCGATCTCTGTAGACAGCCCAGGCTTCACAAACGGCAATATCAACAAATGGCCAAACCTAGCATCACAAAACAAAACAAAGTTTTCCAGCCAATAAACGACAAAAAGGATTTGGGGGTGGGGGTTGGGCGCGTTCATGAAAGCACGGAAGGTAGGGGGAGGGGGAGGAGTTAGCTACGCTCCGTCTGTTTGAAAACAGTTTCAAACGTCAACAATAACTAACGTCTCGCAGATTCGCTTAGAGAGCCTTTAAGTGATAAATGGCCACTTCAGCCACTGCATGTACTGTACGCTACAGATCAACCAATGAAAAGTGAATACAAAAGTAAGATCATGACACTTCCAGCTCCATCAGATAATGTGCACAGAATTAAAAATAAAAGTTTTAAAATATGTTCCAGAAAGTATTTGAAGCATTAAGTTACTTAAAAAACACACAGCACAGGCATTTCTGCATTATATAACAAAATAACCAACCAATTTACAACAATTATACTTTTCAGTTAGTTTGTTTTAAATGATACGTGTAAATGTTTTTTTACAAGATAAGATGTATTTAGAAACACTTGACTGGTTGGCAAACTTTGTAAAATGGAAAATCTCCATAGCTCAAGTGAGGAAGTAGCCAAAAATAATTTTCAAATGTACTTTTTTAAGTTGTTGGCATTTTTTTTATATAAACATTAAATCAATACCCAAGCAACACACTGTGCTGGTGCTGTCATGTGAAATATAAGAAAATATATATTTTTAGAATCCAAATAGATTTGGCAGCTACTATATTTCAAAATGGACAAAATAAAAATCTGTCAAAAATTTTATGGACTGTATGTTAGTAGACTGCATACAAAGGTTTCTAGAGTAGTTCAACAGATACGGCTATGAGTTTAATCGGATCATCATGTATGGCATTGACGCATCACATATAGATACCAGCAGAATCTTTACAAGCACAAAGCAAAATGCTCTTTTAAAAATTTAAAATTAAAAAATGTCCCCTTTCAGCAATGATATGCGCTATGCTGGCTAATGAATCATCTCATAACTGTAATTTGTCTTACTCTCTATCTGTCTGTTTGTTTGTCTGTCTTTCTCTATTTTTCTATCGGTCCCGCTGACTCTCACACATCCGTCAAACACTTGATTTTATGCAAAGTTCGGGAAAAGCGGCTGAATTGTCCACTTGTTTTAAGTCGAAACACTCCGGGCTTGTTTGGTGCCAGCTGTCCAAACATGAGAGGCAGAGATGATGATGGTAGTTTAGGGGGTTGAAGAGAGGGCAGCGCAATCTGATGACGATGTGTTATATTTCTCGGTGACCCCAACACATCCCAGAATGCATTATAGCCTAGCACACACTAATCAGGCAGCGCACAGTGGGAGATGTACAGCTGGTGAGACTATTCATTGTAATTCAAGTTAATTTACATCATACCTATAGGCTGGCCTTGAGCCCAGATGGAACATAATCCTATCTGTTCTCTAACACGAGTTAACGTTTCATTAGGCCCCCAAAACACTGAAGCCTCCTACGTTTTTTTTTTATTGTTTGTACCTCCCCTGCTGACAAAAACATCTCAGAACAGCATGAATCTCACTGGGTTGCGCTGGATTGGTGTTGGTCTATCTAAAAAGACCAGCTAAGAAATTCACTAATAATTCAACCAGAATGGACTTTTTTTAGTAAAACTGGTTTGATTTGGGTCAAGCTACAGTAGCTAACATATACATGATAAGGACACATGATGCGCTGGTGACCGGCTACGCTGTTCTTTAACTCGGATTTATCCATGTGATGCTTCAGGAGGCTGAGCCACACCATTGTTTTGCCTCGCTGCAGTTTTATGGGAGTTTTATTGGCTGTTACATTAATAACATGGACAAACTAATTTACCAGATCCTGTCTGCTTTAAAACTGCAGGAACAAAGGCCGGGAGGGTGGAAATCAATCTTAGTCTTGCGGCAGAGCTGCTGACCCGTTTACGCTTTGAAGACGGTCGCCTTAAAAAAAAAGGAGCGAAAGGGAGGGAGGGTAAAAAGAAAAGAAAAAGCATCTAAGAAGTTATTTAACTACAAACAACGCCTACCTTCCCCATTCCACCTGCATAATCAAGCATAATAAGTGGCCTGCAAAGGTCCACTCACTGTATTTCTAACACGGCAGACCAGCTAATCCTGTCAGAGAGAATAAAATGGAAGGGTGCGTGTGTGTGTGTGTGCATGCGCGTGTTTGTGTGTGTGTAAGCTGTAGCATGGATTTGAATGTTTAACTCCATGAAGCCTCATATTTCTGTCCAAGTGCGGATCCATTTTTCCGCTTAAGTGGCCATCAAGGAATAGAGAAAATAACAATAACAGCAGGGGCAGAGCAGCAGCTCACGGTGGACAGAAATATGTCTGTAATGACTGCTCTTATTCGGTCTCTAAATAGAGACCTTCTCTGTCAAACATATCTGAAACTCTATTCATTCAAAGAATCAAGGCATAAAAACAAATCTGAATTTTGAAGCAGGAATGGAAGAGATTTTCGCAAACATTCATAACTCACGTCAGTTATTTTGATAAGAAATGGTTCCCTTCCTTAAATAACTTCTTAGATCTGCTGTTTTGTTTGAGCTTTACACTCTTACTGACCTTGGTTAGTTATTCCTAACTGTTGTCATTGTATCGTAGCTTGTGCTGTGGAGCCCGAAGAGTTTGTTAAAGCGTGAAATTTAGAGATGCATGTGACGCTAGGCCAGTCAAGAGGCAAAACAAACAAAGACGTCACGGAAGACAAACAGAGATTTGAGTGCATCAGATGCCTCATTCTCTTCCCTTGGCTCTGTCAAAACACCTTTCCTGGGATCTGTGAAACAGACAGGGTCCATTAGGAGCTCAAGCATATAATCACATCTCTGTAATGAGTTATTAATTAAACCAGGGGCATTCATTGTCCCGCTAACAGCCTCATAAACAATTGACTGGAGATTTGTGATTTTTCACTCGCTGACACCATTAAACAAATCAATATTGGGTTTTGCAGCGAGCGCTTTGCCCGACTCTCCCTGGTTTTTGCCAATCAGCCGCTCTGAATACTAATAAGGGAATTAGTCGCCTCATATTCCGCATGTGTCCCATCAAACAGATCCTTATCAAGAGGGAGCAGAAGACTCATTTGCATGGAGGAAGACTTTGCTTTGTAGGTAAAGATTTCACAATATGTCATTCATTTCGCTTGGTTCTCCCATCCTCCATCATCATCCTCTCTCTCACTCACATAAACACGCGTAGCTAAATGAAGAAAAACCTGGTGTGCAATCGTTGGCCCCTAGGAAGCGGTTTATCCTTCGGTGACAACACTTGAAGGTTTCTTTAAACGTGTCTGCTTTCATGTGTGCTCCATTTTTTATTTATTTTCTGAAGGATCCTATTTTTCTAATGATGTCCCTGTCCTTTCTTTGAAAATGCTGCCGCCAACGAGCACAGACCTAGCCAACCCAAGCTAGCGCCCGGTTTCTTTTGATAGCAGCGCCAATCTGAGTCGATAAACATTGCACTTAGCGCACCTAATGATGTTTACCATTCAAAGCGTGGAAAGAGATGCTCTAAAGTCTGTTTTTATGCGTGTTGCCTTGCATTAGACAGCTAGCTTGAGAAAATATCTTATGAGATTAGGCTGAAGCAAATCAGCACCAGAAACCCATCCATAAAATACTTGAATATAACAGCACTTGAGAAGATAAATGTATGAAAAGTAAAGTTCAGTCAATACTGATTTGCTTCGGCTTAATCACATATTATATTTTTGATGGCTTCCTCGCCATACATATCTCTGCCTATATTTCTGCATAACCTGAAATAGGCGTTTCGTTTTTGTCCGTTTTGACGTGGGATTTTTTAAATTTACGAAGCAGACAAATAAACTAATTAAACCTGCTTGTCTTTGTTAAGTAGGTTTGTGCCATTTGGTACTTATTTATAGTCATATGGGCACTAGTCTCGCGTAGCCAGACCTTCAATACTGAAGGTCTGGTGTTTTTTGCTGCTTTTTCTGGACAAAGCCCGCTACCCACGAGCTGTTTGACCGACATGTCAAACAACCAATCACAGTTTGTTTCGTCTAGCGTCACATTTCGGACTCCCCACAATAACGAGCCGGCTGGCAAAAAGTCAGTTATTGAAATAACCAGCCGCATCCGAATAGCATCTAAATAAACAACATTACACACCATAAAACAACATTGTGCACTTCATCAACAGCCACACCAATGAGACGCTCCCGGTAAACATCTGTTTGAAGCATATCTCTTCGCTTTGTAACACCTACAAGCAATTCAGAAGAACCAAACTTTTTGACTCCACTGCCTCAAGCAAAACTCTTGGACGTCTTTTAGAGAGTCTATGCCGCGAACTTTGCATATTTTTGAGAATCCATGTTTAGCTGATCATGATAACTAGTCATTATTATCCACGTGAACACGACTGATTCTCTTCCTCAATGGAACGTCAGAGCTTTGTTTTCCAGGGACCGAAACTAATTGCGACACTCGCATCTCCTGGAAATCCGGTTTATTTCATCCAACCAAAGACGACTTCGACATTCTCACAGGGTTTCCAGAAAAGTGTACGAAAAACATCAGACGTTAAGCCAACAGTTTGTGGGCATGACGTCTGAGGCTGAGACTATATGGGCACAAACTCGTCATTGTGGTTTAACATGTAAAAAATACAGACGTATTTTGATCCTTCATTACTGTCCCATTTGTAAGTCGAAACTATGTTCCTGTAAAACAACAAGTTTTTGACAAACTTTGGCTGAACACAAAAAATTCTGATGGTAAAGATTATAGACATTTATCCATTACATTCACACAGGCATGTATATACTCCAATAATGTTCAATATTGGCTGCATCCAAAAACTCAAAATTGCTGACAATTCCAAGGCAGGAATGCATCAAGGCATGTCCGAATCTAATATTAGGTTTACTTCCTGACTCCTGAGATCTTGTCCCACAATTCTATGCGTGTGCGCGTATGGGGAATGTGATTGGTCGAGCCTGGTCGAGTTCGGGGGAAAAAATGGCGGCCAAGAAAGCGGCTGGAGCACAATTTTAGTGTAAATAAATGTATATTTTCATTTTTTACAGTACACCTTTTAATTGCATTTTAGCGAGAAATTAGTACTGTAATTGTCAAATATGTGATTAGTTATCACAAAGGCGCTCTCTATTTATATTTCAAACACGCTGCCTTTGAAGTGTGTCCTAAAGCATTTCTCTTAGCTGCCTTCATCCTTCCGAAGTCATTGGTTCATGAGGCAGCGAGGCAACAAGTCAGCTGCCTAAGTTTTCGGACGCAGCCATTTTCTGCTTTGTAACCTTAAATAAACCCACATCAAAACGTTGAAAAAACAAGCACCTCCAGTGCCTCTAGTGGACAATCAAACCAAAAGATGCAGCGATATATACCAGGAGCAACGTATTTCAAGTAATGCACAAATGTAGGCAGAAGTATGTAATTCCAATGAGCCTGTGTAGGATAAATTCACATGTACAATTTCATATACCTAAATGTATAGCATAATTACACAGGTCAGTTATATATTGTATGTGCACCTCATTACCTCATCTTGCAAAAGCAATCTCTCTTGCCCAAGTCTATGATTTAGCAATCACTCTGCACTCATTTACACTTAGTATTCAATAAACCACTCGCTTAACTCAAGTTAAGGACATAATTATGCTTTGCCTCCCCCACTTCTCTGATCCTGAAATCATTATCAAGGCCCAGGTTTAAGTTTCACCAGGTGGGCAGGGGAAGGAGAGAAGCACTCATTTACTCAAACTCAGGGTCCATCCCTCCTCTTCTCACCTGAGTGCTTCAGAGAAAGCAGTTGGCCGGGGGGAGGCTCTGCGCAGCGGACCCCTCGTGTGTGGTCGTGGAGAGGATCGGATCTGTGGGGCTAATGGAGGAGATTGACTCTTTAATTGAGGCAAGAGCGATGCTCATCATCTCTTATTAATGAGGCCAGTTAGAAAAGCAGAAGTGTGTGTGTTTCAGCAAGAGAGGAAAAATGAGGTGAAGAGGCTCCGAGACATGCCTAGCCATCTCAGGGTGGTTATTAGTCACCGCGGCGAATCGAGCTTTCAGTCTACTTCAGAGCATCTAATGAGGCAAAAGAGAGGCTCGCTTATGATATCAGGTATCAATCACAGTCAATATGTCCAATTAAGATCAAAGCACCATGTTATTTTGAACTTCCCTGAAAAGAAAAATGATCTCCTAATTAATATAGATTATCCAGAAAAGACTGGAAGAATAGAACGAGGCCGGTCTAGACATAAAGAAGTTTGCACTTAAATTCAGATGGGGCTGGTTCATTTCTCGTGATGCATAACAGCAAGGGATTATGGGGGACGGAGTGGGCGCCATTGAAAACCATCTCTTTTAGGTTTCATTGAGAAATGATTGGCGATTAGGCTTTTAAAATCTGCCATAGACCAGCATTTGACAGAGATGGGAAACTCTATCTGCACTGCTTATGCAGTCAATTTTCCTATTCTTTATCCTACTTACTGCACTAGGTTGTGTGTTCCCAGCGCGCACCACCCGCCGAGGTTGCCAAACTCATTTCACCTTTTGGACCTCAGCTTGACTCAATGCCAGACAACCCAACATGATAAGACCGCATTAAAGCGTCACTCTCCTAAGGGAGGGTTATTATACAGATACAGAGAGATGCTGTTCTGCATGCGAGAACAACATGTAATGCTAAAGTACGATATCAATGGCTAAAAGCATACAATTTACAAAAAAAAGAGAAAGCTATGGAAGGAACTGTGTCTATATAGGCTAAGATAAAATGGTTTCTTCTGCCCACGTAGTATTTCAACAACAAACCTCAGCTATAGCAGTCTGGAAATACAAGGAGACCATCTGTGACCTAAAGTTCACACATGGGTCTGCTTTCATCTCTAAAGTTAAGTCATCACCATGGCTTTTGCAGTGAAAGTGCTGACAGGTATGTTTTCACACTTAACTGCAGTACTTCATAACGTCCAGTCATGAAAAAAACTCTCTCATCTGGCAAACTAACAACAAAAGTTTTTCTACATGCATAATGATCACATTCATCATACTTAAGCTAAACGTAGCCTGTTAAAAAGCAAATCAGATTTTGTTAAATATGTATCATTCCTCCATACAGGGTTCCCACACCTTAGTTTACTTTAAATTCAAGGACCTTTCAAGGACTTTCCAGGTCCAATACCCTCAAATTCAAGGACTAATTGTGGGGACACATTTCAAGTGAGAGCAAGGTTACATCGTGTTACCTTTTAAGATACATTGTTACAGTTCCCTTTCGAGGGAACTCATGCTGAGTCACTGCGGTGACACTTTGGGGATGCCTCCAAGTGCGTCTAAATGTGTATGTCAAATTCAACCAATGGTGAGGCTTAACAAAGACAGGGTGACGCGGGTGCCAGGAAGTATATCACTATCTGAAATATTGCCAAAGACGGCGTTACAAGGATGCAGGAATTATGGCAAGGGAGACGCAGCGCCTCGTTCCCTTCTCAGGGAACAACACTATGCAAAAAATAATTTTGGTATGAATCAACATTTGCATACAGAAGATTAAGCATGTAAAGTGAACATTTAGCATGTTTGCTTAAAAAGTCTAGAATTTTTATGATATTATCCTATACTACACAGGGAATAATATGGATTTTTTCCAGAAAACTTCTTGCATAAAATAGATTCAAGCATGATTCATTCATGACCTGTATCTATGTTTTGTATATATTTTTTAAAAACTTCCCAGGGCCTTGAATTTTTTCCCCCAGATTCACAAACTTTCCAGGGTTTCAAGGACCTGTGGGAACCCTGTCTATAGAAAAACTAGAGTGGAATGTTTGTGGTGTCAATGTGCATCACAATCCAGATCAAAAGAAAACCACATGTTGCCATTTTATGAAGACACTGTTGCAACTTTGTTTAAGAGTTGTAAGAGGACCCGTGTTGGGGGTATGCGGATATGTTAAGTAGTCTGTGTGGTATGAACTAAAACCTGTGGGGTGAGGCAGGTGAAGAGAGAGTTTTAGTCCACTAGACAGGTGTAGGTAAACCGATCCTGGTGCCACCCAGGTTCAGGATGAACTTGAGACGTGTCTTCACCGTCCCTGAGAGGTGGAGGTCAGGAGGATCGCCCAATCATCTGCAATCAGAGAGAGAGGACACCCCTCTATCCCTTCTCTGAACCAATGAAACGAAGACAGGTCACTGTGGTCCAATTAAGAGTCATAAAACACAATCAAAATTCAAAGGCTAGTCACTCTGGACTTCATTACTGGGCTTGGACAAGCTTTAAAGCCAGCACTGATATCTTTTGACCATGCGTTAAACAAATGCATTTTGTTCAACTCTCAGGTGAACTTGACACAATGGCCTGAACCTGACCATGAAAAGTGACCCATGCATGCCTGATCAGAATTCAATCAAATAAAGAAAATTAAAGGTGAAGGTTCATTTAAACATCCTTTTGATGTTAAACCTAACACAGAATTGACCTACCCTGAAGAGTTTATGTGACTCCTATAAAGTGTGGCGTTTTTGAAGATTAATTTTGGATGCTTTTAGTTACATAGTTGCATTTCCCTACTTAAAATCCATCTAAGACCAGCATAAGCTGGTGAGCTGGTTTTAGCTGGTCTCCAGCTTGGTTTTAGCTGGTTTTGCTATTGTAGCAAGCTGGTCTAGCTGTGTTTTGGTCACATTTTAAGCTGGTCTAGCTGGACTTAGCTGGTCAGGCTGGAATACCAGCTGGCCCACCAGAATGACCAGCTTTGTCAGGCTGGGAGGACCAGCGTAAACCACCTTAAACCAGCTAAAACCAGCTACCAGCTTATGCTGGTTTTAGCTGCATTTTTCAGTAGGGTTGTGTTACTGCATAGTATTGATAACTATTCTACTATACTAAAATGTGCAAAAATATATAAATGAAGACTGACTGAAATAATCCTAAAGGCATGGCAACAGTAACACAGTCACTACACATCCAAAATGACAGCAAACGAAAAAAAATGTTTTTGTCATTTGTCAAATTACATAGAAGCATCAAGCATTAACATTTGACATTTTTCTACTACACCTCAAAACAAAGAAATATTCTTCCGGCCCAGAGGGACGTTCTGACCTGGGGCAGCACCTGTGGTTGACATCTTAACTTAAAACCTGATTAAACCTGCCCATCAACGCTGTAGGCCTCTACACCTGTCTAACAACAAACATGTCAGGGCTTTCAATCTGTGCTTGGGGCGATTCTCCCTTGACACACACGTGTACAATTAAGATGATGTGTGACTTAAATCTGTCTGATTGTGTGGGTGCAAATGTGTTTGTTTGGGCTGTATGTGTGCAAGCGTTTACTTGTAGAAAGTTGCAGTGTGTGTGTAGTGCCTTACAATGACAGTAAAAGACTATAAAGGGTTTAAAAAGACATAAAACCAATATAAAAACGTCAGGGCTTTGTTTTTATTGATGCTTCCTTTTTCGGGTTGTGACATGTCCACTAATGACCAAAGACAGGGATGGTTTGTAGCCAGTGGCATTGGTTGTTCATAAAAATAGAGCCGCGTCATTACTGTTTCCTCCCCCTGCAGTGTGCTCAAAGCATATGAGGCCAGAAGGAAATTGGGTTGAGATTTGTAGTATTCCTTTCATGTGTCTGACGGCCATGTTATTGTTTCAGTACAAGCTGTATATAACTTTTCTATAGGAAATGCCAAGATTTTGTGTTTAAAAGTCTTGGTGAGTGGGTTGAGAGGACATTTTAGTTTAAGGTTTATGCTTTAACAAGCTAGCATTGTGGATTTTTTGTAAAATTGAGAATATGGTGGACTTGTTTTACCTCTTTTCTTACACTGAATGCGATAGTAAAGTAACTTGTATTTATTGAGATTCATCCAGCCTGATCTCACAAGAGTTCGTATGTATTTTACAAATTGGCTAATTCGTACGATTTGTGAATCGTATAAAAATGTAGAATTATTAGAAAGAAACAATGATGAAGCCCCACCCCTAACCCCAACGGCAGAGTGGCGAAAGCAAATCACATACAAATTTGGTCATATGAATTAATGTGATTTAAGCCCTGGTATAGTCTGTTTTTATACAGATTAGGGGTGGGCCAGTCCGGGTCAGGGGGCATGGCAATCAAAGGGGCGTATGCGTTATGATGATCATTAAAATATTTTTATTTAAAACACTCAAATAAAACTTAACTTTGAAGAAACTATGACAGAAAATGAACACATACTAGATTATTAATGAATTAAATGTTTTTACATCTAACTGGAATAGCTGCGTGATAAAGTGAAACTACAGGGTTAATAAAAACAAACTAAAGCAGATTTTGTAGAACGTCTAGCGAACGATGATAGATAGCGCAAAAATTGTAAAAACGGGATTATTTCCCACTATTAATTACATTATCTTACAGGAGTGTAACTACTGTAGCATGTAAATAATGCACATAAATAACGTGAGCAGAGCGCTCAACAACTATAAATAATCAACAGGCACGTGAAACCTAGTTAGCAGGTTGCTTAAACAACAAAACCGCGCTATTCTCTGAGCCTTTTTTGCAGCAATTTTTTTTTTTTGAACGACCTAGTTAAGGCGGTAGGGTTTACTTCACACATTTACTTTACATTTTTATGTATTTAGCTTTATTGATTAAAAGGGCGATAGAGATGGTATTGGATCTGGATCGGTATCGACAGATAGTCAAGGTTGTGGGATCCACATCGGTATCAGACGTGAAAAAGTGGTATCGGCCCAGCCCTAATACGCATACCCACACAGTCGAATGGACAGCCTTGCAAAGCGTAGTTCACTTGACTCACAAGTTCACTTAACGTTCAACGCATGCGCATTGCGACAAATTGCAATAACTTTCACGGCGTACATACAGTAGTACATATTCCTTTCAAAAATCTGGCGGTGTGCATACAGAACGTGCGTACTTCTGATGACAAAAATTGCATCACGCGCACTGTACATGGCTGCGCAAAAAATTGACAATACTTCGGCCTTTAGGCACCTCGTAAATTACGTACGTTGCCATGAGATTGTGTTGGATTTTTTTAGTTAGTTTTTAAATACAAAGTAATGCAGGTTTAAGGTTCAGTTGATTTACCACAAATTAACTTAGAAGAAATAAATTTGATAACATTTAAAAAAAAATAAAGGTCCTTCGTCAAGCTGTATAGTTCAATAAAGATCCTTCAATTACATAAAAGGTGCTATAGTAAAAGAAGGTCCTACAGACTACATAAATGTAAGAAAGATATGCTTTTTTTAAAGGCGGGGTGCACAATCTTTGAAAAATGCTTTGGAGTCGGGCCGAGTACCAAAACACACTTGTAGCCAATCAGCAGTAAGGGGCAGGTCTACTAACCAGCATCGTTGCCTGGGTTGCGTATGTGTGGGGCAGGTCTATCAAAAGAAGGTCCAGATTCTATTGGGGTAGGGGCGTGTTTGTTTCAGTGATTTCAAATATCAACACTGGCTTTCAGACATCATGCACCCCGCCTTTAAGTGAATGGTTCTTTGGGTAACCAAAAAAAGGGTTTTTTATATGGCATCACTGTGAAAAAACTTTTCAGAAACCTAATTTTTAGAAGTGTACAGCTTTGAATATGAAGCATGAATTTGATTACAACAAAACGATTTTCACACCAGCCATATCCCTTCTGTTTGGACATTAACTTTTAGGTTTTTCACACCATATAATTTCAATTGTTTTATTCCCCCATAAACTGAATTTCTAAAACATTTTCAGGTTTAACCACATTACACACGCTCTGCCGTGAGACTGTGACTGTGTCATTTTTATTTTCTCTCTTACATTCCACCAGCTTAACACTGTCATAAGTTATTTTCTGCTCCAGCGCAAACCCTAATTGATCGCCCTCAAAATCAGCTTTACATTCTATGGGAAGATGACGCTATCTGATACCAATATTATGCACCGCACTTGCCAGCTAATGCTATTTTTTTCTGCTCTGTTGGAACACGGCGTCTAGACAACGTGTATGTACACAAGCGCGCAGTAAGGATAAATGTTTAGACAGTCATTATTGTAATTTAAAAAATTTTAAGGTTGACTTGCTCTCGGATAGAGTTGACACAGATTGTTCGAGTGTGTGAAGCTGCCATGCCTTGGCTTGCACTCACTCGACTTTATTGCCGTTTTGCTTCAGACAGCTGTGTCTCTTTGTAACAATGGATGATCTAATTACATAAATAAAGATCTGTTTGAGCTGTCAATCATCATGCAAGCAAAGCTACATCAGAACTTTTGTTTGACAGTAACGTGTACTTTGAGACTGGCAAGATTTTGTTGACTAAATCTCGTTTTTGTTTGGTCAATATGTAACAAATGTGCCAAATGACAGCACCCAGCTTTCTTGCGTGGCAGATGGTACGACTGTAAATATTATTGCAAGTATGTCAACACTAACAGTGCGGTGCAAAAATGTACTTAATTTAGCTGTAATACCATCCCTCATCTTCTTTAAAAAAATTAATTACTTTGTCAAAGCTCTATTTAAGTCACATACATTGTAAGACATGACTAGATGAATGGCATTTTATTTCTTTTCATATCTTTGTCAAATCTGTTAATCTCAGCGAATGTTAATTTTTATAAATACAAACCATATTTAGACTAATAAAAAGGTACTGTAGCTACAAAAATCTAATATTATTTCTTATTACTGATACAATTTGTGTGCTTAGCTATGTCTTTTCTAGGCATATTTTATAATAAATCTTGTAATAAATGTATAAGCATAATAAATAAGACAACTGTTTTAATCAGCCCAGTCACACGAAATAACGTACCTATCGTAACGTAATTTTTTTATTCTTTTTTGTGATACTGTCACGAATTTACGCGTTTTTTCGTGATCGTATCACAAATTTATGTTTATATGTCATTGTCACCTATTGGTTACTCAACTGCTTTGTCCAATTTTCTTATCAATTTCGCTTCGGTTTAGGGTTAGATTTACATAAAATGACATACTTACCCAAACCCAACTCTAACCTTAACGCCAGGCGACAATGTTTTAAAATTTAGAAAATATAAAAAATAAATCAGTAAAAATTGTATAAACCAATACTTCAAGTGACATCCTAACGAAACACCAAATCTAACCCTAAACCAAAGCGAAAATGGTTTAAAAATAGGAAAAAGCAGTTGAGCAACCAATACATGACAATAGTCCCTTTCACACATACAGTCTTTACTGGTAATTTACTGGTAAATTGCCGTTAACATGTCATGTGTGAACAGAACCTTTCCGGTAAATCAGTGCTCCCAATTTACCAGTAAGACAGGTTGTAAGATTAACGGTAATTTGCCGGTAAGCGCTGTGTGTGAACAAAAAATATAGCATTACCGGCATTTAGATGACGTCAGACCGCGCTGACAGATCGGGCAGGCCAATCAGAAAGTTTTTTATACAGGTGACGCGGTTTCCCCCAGACTGTTTACGGACGTTTCCACACACATGTTGCTTAAAAGTCGAGCACACCTGAAGTTAACATCCACATTTCTTCACCAAAGTTGTTTAAAACAGCTTACCATCTAATTGCCAAACTGCCGACGTCCTTAGCACACCATCTGTGAAGCCTAATGTGCAAACGCGCAGGTTCCGTTTGACGCCGCCTAACGCAATGTTGTTTGGTCACGAGCAACTTCGCGACCGTTTGCCACTGGCCACAGATGTGAAAACAACAAAATACAGACCGTGGATATTAAGTCATAACCCGCCGTTTACAAATACGACACGGACGGAGCTCGCCGGCCGCGCGCCACAGGTAACTTCCGCTTTCTCTCCGAATTTACCGGTAGTTTGATACTGATGTGTGAATGATGTCTTACTGGTAAAAAGACGGAATGTCACTGCATGTGTGAACAGCACATTTTTGTATTTACTGGTAAATTCATTCTGGTAAATTCATGGTAATTTACCAGAATTACTGTGTGAAAGAGGCTATTGACACATAAACAGAAACTCGTGATACGATCACGAAAAGACTCGGAAATTCGTGACATTATCACAAAAAATAATAAAAAAACTACGTGACTATAGGTACATAATTTTGTCAGACTGGGTAGCTACGTTTTTTCAGCATTGCCTCTAGTTGAAAGCAATAACACAACTTAAACATCTAGGATGAAAAGTAATTCACATGACATTAAACAGCACATGAAAATAAAGAAAGCAGTGCTGTAAGATCTCCTGCAGGGCTTGTAGTGGACATCTCTGTACTACATTGAAGCCAATTCTCTTACTGGTTTCCTTACTTCTCCGGTGGAGGAGATAAAGGGAACCGCTAGCTGAATCAATCCAGCTTATCGCCATGAGCTCATAAATGTCCAAGAGGATGTACTAATGACATTTTAGTGAGCGGGAAATCAGCTGAGAAACCCTAACATGCACGGGCGCACATTCTTTTCCCAGTGTGGTAGAGAGGTCACGGAGAGCCGAGGGGCGGATGGACTCACGGCCGTGAATGAAAGCTGGTTTGGGACAGCGTCTGTCGGATGGATTGAGCTGATCACTAAAGCACACCGCACAGGATGTTGTCCGGCCTTAACGACAACTGAATTATTGAGTAACAGGAAATTAAAAAATTCCTGCAATGCCGATCCACTACTCTTAGCCGCTGTGATGTGACTTGGACTGCCCCGTCTCTGAACTTATAGCCACAGAACAGGTTCTTTTTATTTTCTCTATCTATTTTTTTCCTTCCTACAGCCCTTGTGTGGGATCTATTAGAGCAAATAAAGGATTAGTTGTTTTTCCCATCTGTTTTATTCCAGTCTTTTTCCAGTTCCGGTGATTGATTGAAATATATTTCAATCAATTGCACAACATATTCAAGTACTACACAAATACCTAAACTTGACAATTTGGGGAGTATGTTTAGAGTAAGACGGCTCTGATAGTTGCTATAGCTTCAACAGAAAGCATTTAAATGAATCCTCCAACTCTAATTCCCTAATCTGAAGGAATTATGAGGCACAGAAAACTGATCACTCATGAAAACCCTCCAAACGTAATACCTAGTCAATTACTGTCATTGCGCAAAGTGCTCGGGTTTACGATTAATACTGGTACATAAAAGTTGTGAAAACGCGTATTTGTCAAAGCTGTCATTTCGAGTCAAACCGTGAGCGGCAAAGGAAAACCTAGCCTCACAGGCCGATCTCTTGGAAGCATATTTGCAAGGAGAGGAAAACCATAGGTACATTGTTTAAATATTTTTAACAGCATATGGAAGTTGTTACAAGAGTGTTTGTACTGCGCTGCTAATACAGCTAATATAGTCACTTATAGGCCCTTTTGCTATCAACAGGGTTTGTTACGATTAGCTGGAATTGTTGGGCCCATGAGTAAGTAGGAACAGAATTTGCCAAACTTTTGAAGCAAAGATCTGCACGTGTATTTATGGGCTTGTGGGCACATTGAGTGTGGGGAATGCTCTGATGACCAACACAGGTAATGAGGTATGACTGTATTACACACACCAGCTTGAGCTGAAATCCCAATGGGACCACTACACTGATTGGATGAAGGGGCCCTTGCCGTATTACGGTTGGCGATTAGCAATAAATATGACATCACTTAACCATAAGACTTTAGAAGTCATAAGTCATACGTTTGTGCGCTCCATTGAAGTCACGAAGAACACATACAGGTGGAAACAGATGGCATAACATACTTGTAAATCTCAGAGTTTATATACTTTCTATATTGTAATCTACTACAAATTTGAGTTAAACATAAATCAAGAGATCAAGGCCTTCACTTTAGCCAAGTTTTGAGTTGTCAAACAATCTAGATCTCACACACACACATATTTCCAAAGTCACTATTATAACTCACAAAAGCTCTGCATGTTTACAGTTCGCTCATGGTAAACCCGTGGCAGGTGCTGTAGTTGAACTCCTGCTCTTTCAGATGAAGGATGTTCAAAAGACTGTGTCTGGCATACAGAGTGATCACCCTCCACACTTTTATCTCGCTCTACCCACATTAGCACATAAATGAAGCTTCACTTTGTCTCTGCAGTGCTAAAACTCACTCCGAATAAACAACACTTCCTCTTATCGGTCATAGACAGATTCCTGACATCCCTCATACCATTAATATCCTGGAATTATAATATTCCGACCATGCGTCTTTGAACATCCTGTTTATCTCGGTATTAGGGGTACGCAAAGAGTTAGTTTGTTTGTTATATAAGCACAGATATTTGTTAAACTGACAGTTTATTATTCTGCTATGCTTGAAACTCATTTTCAGAAAGGTAAATTACATGTACACCTATACAGCACAACACAACATAATAAATAAAGGTGCTATACAATGCCATAGAACCATTTTTTGGCTTTATGGTTCCATAAATGAAACTTTAACATCTGAAGGGCATGGCTGTAAATTGGACAGTTGATTACAAAATTTAATACAAAATTGATCAAACGCTTTGGATACATCAAACGCTTCTTCGATGCGATTACGATTCAATCCAATTCTATTAATTTATCTACATTTTTATATTGCGTGCCTAGTTAAGCAGTTACATTTTTACTTACAAATGCAACCAAAATATATAACATGAACTTTTAATTAAACTCTTTAAAAATGGCACAATCTCGGTCCTAATTGAAACATTTACAACAACAAGCTAACAAAAATACACTTTTTTAAATAAAAAATAATTAACAATGAGGGGCAAAATGCCACATAAAATCAAGCTTATGATGGCAATAGTCAAAGTCTTTAAGTATTTTGTGCCAAATCACTGAGGTAGTTTTAGAAAAAAATTACTAAACTGAAAAATAAATTAATATAAAAAACTTAAGCAATTGATCTGTCACACAACATAAGATCTAACAGTCAAACAAGTGCTGCAGCGGTCTCTTTTGAGAGATTTTTCTGTAAAAAAAAAGGACAATATCACCTGCAGTGCTAAACACACGCTCGTCTTCTGTCTCTTTCGCTGTGTTTTCGCTGCTACAACCGATCTGTTGCTGAATCACATTCACTTGCTGATGCTAGCAAATGAAAATAAAAAAATTTGCGTTTTGGTGAAAATGCGTAGATGGACGTTACATCAAGGATTGAGGACATGAGAGTGTCAAAATAAAGGTACATCGATGCATCAGATCGTTAGAAATAAAATCGATGCATCAATCCATATCGATGTATTGTTACACCCTACTGAAGGGCCTCTTTCTGTTCCCAAAACATTATTTGTAGTGAAAAAGGTTGTTTAGATTCTTAAGATAGTTCTTCTAAGGAGGAATAAAAAATTGTTATTCTATAGCAATGCTGCAGTAAAGAACCTTTTAAGCAACTTTGTTTTTAAAGAGGACATATCATGATAATCTGACTTTTTCCATGTTTAAGTGCTATAATTGGGTCCCCAGTGCTTTTATCAAGCAAAAAAAGTAAAAAAGAACAACCCAGTAACTTAGTTTTGGTAAACCATTCTCTGCAAGCATGTGAAAAAACAGGTCATTGAAATTTGTCTCCCCTTGTGATGTCAGAAGGGGATAATACCGCGCCTTAATCGGCACTATCCAACCACGGCACTGCCATTTAATGCAGAGATCAGCTAATTTGCATTTTAAAGGACGCACCCAAAACCGTACATTTTTGCTCACATCAACAAAGTGGCAATTTTAAGATGCTATAATAAATTATCTATATGGTATTTTGAGCTAGAACTTCATATACGTACTCTGAGGACACCAACGATTATTTGACATCTAGAAAAATCTTGTGAAATGTCCCCTTTAAGAGTGCACACC
The DNA here is from genome assembly GCF_027580225.2 of Misgurnus anguillicaudatus. Classification (NCBI taxonomy): domain Eukaryota; kingdom Metazoa; phylum Chordata; class Actinopteri; order Cypriniformes; family Cobitidae; genus Misgurnus; species Misgurnus anguillicaudatus. The sequence goes on along the minus strand of NC_073347.2, from coordinate 16,413,894 downwards.
ATAGACCCACAATATAATTTTCATACATTCTGTGTTTCAAGACGTCTTATTTTATTAAAATATGAACAGTCAGAGTATTCCCTTTCAGTCATTCGATGAAGTCTCCTGCTCAGCGTCCAGTGTGAATCGCATTTGGCACACTCACACATTTTCTGATCTACATATGAGTCTCTGTTATAAACACCATTCAGCAGGGGGTTCCTGAGCGTCAGATATATAAACACAATTTCGGGAGTGTGTCGATAATGAGCTGAAGTGCGATATAGCAAGTGGGTCTTGATAAGAGCACGGACATACGTAGATGCCTGTTGAGGGGTTAACGCTGCAGTCTGGAGACACCATTGTGATTTCAAACTGAGCTTATCACAGGGGAAGAAGCTGGCAGCCTCTTAGAAAGCATTATGTGGTCTCTGTTTCTCTCTTACTATTCAACTCTTTCTGTATGTCACTCTACTCAGCATGTGGAGTATAATGTCATACAATTTGTTGGAAATATCTGTCTGGTCCCTTTGTAAGTTATGTATTTATTTTATTTGCATTCGTACTATGTTATTGTCAGGAAAGACTTTTTTTAAAGGTATGTTTTAAAGGGGATATATCATGGAAACTGACTTATTTCATGTTTAAGTGCTATAATTGGGTCCCTAGTGCTTCTATCAACCTAGAAAATATGAAAAAGATCAATCCAGTAACTTAGTTTTGGTAAACCATTGCAAGCATGTGAAAAAATATAGGTCATTGAAATTGGTTCCCCTGTGATATCAATAGGGGATAACACCGCCCCTTAATCTGCACTATCCAACCACAGCACTGCCATTTAGTGCAGAGATCAGCTCATATGCATTTTAAAGGACACACCCAAAAACGGCACATTTTGCTCACAACTACAAAGTGACAATTTTAACATGCTATAATAAATAAATCTATATGATATTTTGAGCTATAACTTCTTTGGAGACACCTAAAATGTACTTAAAAAAGTCTTTTCACACATAGATTACGGAAAATACACAGAAAATACATCCGGGATTTGTCCAGGATCGTTTGATTTTTAGTTAATTTACACTGACAATTATTTTCTGGAAACTGTGTCTGCATTCACACACATACCGTAAAAATTCTGTAAAGACACAGGACATATTTAAAGTCCTGCACTTGGGTTTATCCACAGCGTCTTAAGTTTGCTAATTATCTGTGATTTCTCTCTCTCTCGAGAAACCAAACACGTGCGTTATAGAGGCTGTTTACACATTAAGCTGCGTTTTCGTCGATCGGATCACAAGTGGACGACATTAATGCCAGGTGTAAACTGTGTTCAAAACGTTTTGAGCTCGTCCACTTTCGACCACATTCAGAGGTAGTTGAAAACCCTTTCTATCAGATTGTTTTTGTAGTGTAAACGCACATGTGGTTGAATGTGTTTGAACAGCCACAGGAGACCGCCTTCTCTCCACTCATTTATTTAATCTGAGGTACTGAACACAATGTTTAACGTCTTTTCTGACTTCTGGCGCAAACACACGGTGTACAGCGCTATTTTTAGCCTTTCATTGATAAAACTAAAGCGACTGATGTCCGCGTTTCATCTTATTTCATCAATTGTGCTGAAATATCAGAGAAAGCTCTAGGGTTGTGCCGATAGACGATAGTATCGTGTATCGACGATCTTCAGACATATCACCAATGGCAGGCTTTCATGGCGATAGTCATGACGATAGTTGGCGAATGGTTATTATTATTATCATCATAGTTTTACATTAACATCCACAATGCATGCTTTTCCTCGCATGAGGGTTTGTGGGCTTCACTTTACGCGCAGAGCTTGTAAAAAGATAATTCCTTCTTGCACGTACCTGCACTTAATGCGCGCGTCTTGGACTCCTTCTAGCAGTAAATCTAGCATGCCGCGTCATGAGCAGCTGCGCTTCTCTCTGTCTCACGTGCATGCGCTCTCGCGTCTGTCCGAAGTCTAAACATAAACTAAAGTAGTAATCCTTATGTCTTTGTTTAGTTTAATGCGTTTCATGCGAGCTGAGGCAAACTTTACTTTTTGTTTAAAATATGACACGCTGCATATTAGCTCCTATCTCTCTCTCTCGCGTACGTGCAGAGAGCTGCGCTCTGTCCGAAGTCAGATCACTAGGTATTAATCCTGTTTATGATATGCATTTCAAGGAGTTGTAGCAATACATCCCTCGTGTTTAATTTATGATTATGTTTAAAATATGATCGCGTTCCGCTGGACCGATGCGTTTAAAAAGGCTCCTCTGAGAGCACCACTGCTTGACACGTGTAGCCTTCTGCAACAGCACTAAACAAATGCATTAAATTGTTTGTATGTGCGCGCACGTGTGTGTGCGTGCGCAGATGCATGTTATTACAGTTATTAAGTAATCATGGTTAGGGTTTTAATGACGCGCTTGCATTAATGGCATCAGTTTTAAGAAGGTTGCGGTCATGACGGTGTTGCTCTTGTTCTTTTTTGTCCATCCATCAAGTGACTTGTTATAATGAGTAAAAATTTATCTAATAAAAAATGAGTAAACTACTGCCCCGCCCCCGATGCTATCGTGTATCGCCGATCTCACAGGCTGACGATAGGACGATCTCAAAATAGGGCATATCGCCCAACACTAGAAAGCTCTAACATATTCGTGTACAAAACACTGTGCAGCATGTTTAGTTACAACACTAGCAGCGGATTCCGACATAATATTAATTCACGTCCATATAAACTCGTCATTACTCCCGCTCGCGTTTAAATGACAGCGATCGCAGAAAATTTACAGGACGTGTTTGTGTTCATGCAGAAGCTTCTCTTGAAATTTTATGAAAATGTTCTGGGACCAAAGTGCTGTGTGAATGGGATTTCTAAAAAAAATTGAAAAGGTACCTTGCACTGAATATATATTAAAACTTCCACTGCATTGTATTTTAGATATTTTAAAATACTGAAATTAATTCTTTTACACATTGCAGAAACGTGCATGAAGAAATTGCACTAATGAAGACACAATTGCCTCATAACTGGTGTATGAATCGTTATAAAAGTATCACACTTTCTGGAGTAGAGTTAACAGATTTCAGCTTAAATAAAAGCCTTAATTAAAATGTGGCTCTAAATCTAGCACTGCCCATGTACAACTCGATTCTTTTTATTTTAAGAGAAAGAATGTATTTAAAAAAAAAACTACACACATTTTATACTAAAGATCTTGAATCAAATTTGTAACTCTGTCTATGAAATCCAGGCTAAAGTCTCATAATCTAATTATGAGATATGTATCAAAGTTTGATTTTAATCACTGATTCTACTTTAATATCCATTTTTGGCATGACCTTACTCAGTCAATATTAAAGCTATCAATGTTATATTTTCACAAAATAAAAAATGATTTTACGTAAAAAAACAGATTTTTTTAATATTTAAGAAAAAGATCAAGAAAAACTTGAAAAAAGATTTAAGAGGGTATTAAACAATGTTTTAAAGGAGGTCCGTCCTGGCATGCTGAGATGCAAACTGCTGGCATAGAAGCAAACGAGAAGGACCTGTGCCAGAATGAGACCTGTGCCAGTAGTGGAGAGGAACAGACTTTATAACTCTTTCTGTCTGTCTGCCTCTTAAAGTCTCTCTCTCTCTTTCATTTATTCTTGCTCTCTCTTGCTCTTTCCAAACATTGCCAGAACCCACAGATTAGATGGAGAGAGAGACATTATATAGCATTAAGGAGTTAAATGGGTTGTAGCTGGAGAGCACTGGACTGATCAGTCCATTAGAAACGCCTTCAGTTTTGAAATAATTATTGGACCCTGACAAGGTGCTTAAATGTTGACAGCAACTCTTTACAGGAATGCATTTAAAAAAAGCTTTCACATGGCAGTGTTATCTTGGGTAACCAATTTAAGGCCAAATGAGAAAAGTTCATATGGTATTTGCGAGTATTGCAAGAGCATAGCTTTATAAATTATCTAGAAAATGTTTGTGTGTGAGAGACGACTAGCAACTAGAATTGTGGATAAATCCCTACTGAAGGGAGGCACATGAGGAGGAGGCTGAGGGCTCATGGATTAAAAACTGAATGTTTTGTTTCTCTCTCTGTCTATAGAAGCATGAGAACAACTTTACAGGCAGATTAACTCCAGTGAGTTAAACTGTTTGTGCAAATGCACATTGACTGATTTAACATGCATGGAAAAGCATGAGGTAAACTGATTACAGCTGACCACCCATGACAAACATTCAAGAGTTGAAAGAAAAGAAGTGAATTAATAACTGCAATGTTTCTTTCTCTCTTTTCAGCTTAATCATAATCATCACCTTGCGTGTGATGTGGTTGAGTACAGACTGGGTTTATTACTGCAGTCATTAGGACTTGAAGTATATATATATGATACTGTAGTTCAAATTCAAGCTTAAAGCTTGAAAGGACTCAGAAAAGACTTGGTCTTGGCACTACTGTACATATGACGAAAAAATCAACTGTTGTAAATTATGATTTCAGCTTTATCTTTACAGTAAACCTGTACACTGTACACTCTACATTGATATGTAGAAGTTTTATTCAAGATGGCTTCAGTAACTACATCTTGTTTCCTTTTATGTAAGGGATAATATAGAGGCAGTCAGCTGTTATCGGAGAAATAAGCCAGACAGTAGCTGGGTTTCCATCCAAACGTAAAGTGAATCTTTTCAAAATTCGCAAAAAAAAAATGCAAATCAGGTTTCCATCAAGTTCTTAGATTGTATGGCGGTGGTATTGGTAACCTAGTAACCTACGGTTAACAAAACAAGGCATGCTTGGAAAAGAAGACAGGATTGCATATAGTCACGATAGTGCAAGTTATTAGTTTAATGCTGTGCATAGAAGAAGGAATGTGCCATTTTTGATGCAGGCACTAGCAGCAAGGGCCTAAAAACGACATTGAGCCCCATACAGTGAGGAAAATGCTATTTTGCAAGTTCTCCCATTTAGAAATCATGGAGGGGTCTAAAATTGTCATCGTAGGTACATGTCCATTGTGAGAGACATAATCTACAAAAAATCCAGAAATAACAATATATGATTTTTTTGACTATTTATTTGTATGATACAGCTGTAAATAAGTATGTGAACACCTGTCTATCAGCTAGAATTCTGACCATCAAAGACCTGTAAGTCTGCCTTTAAAATGTCCACTTCCACTCCATTTATTATCCTAAATTAGATGCACCTGTTTGAGGTTGTTAGCTGCATAAAGACACCTGTCCACCATACAATCAGTAAGAATCCAACTACTAACATGGCCAAGACCAAAGAGCTGTCCAAACACACTAGAGACAAAATAGTACACCTCCACAAGGCTGGAAAGGGCTACGGGGAAATTGCCAAGCAGCTTGTTAAAAAAGAGTCCACTGTTGGAGCAATCATTAGAAAATTGAAGAAGCTAAACATGACTGTCAATCTCCCTCGGACTGGGGCTCCATGCAAGATCTCACCTCGTGGGGTCTCAATGATCCTAAGAAAGGTGAGAAATCAGCCCAGAACTACATGGGAGGAGCTGGTCAATGACCTGAAAAGAGCTGGGATTACTGTTTCCAAGGTTACTGTTGGTAATACACTAAGACATCATGGTTTGAAATCATGCATGGCACGGAAGGTTCCCCTGCTTAAACCAGCACATGTCCAGGCCCGTCTTAAGTTTGTCAATGACCATTTGGAGGATCCAGATGAGTCATGGGAGAAAGTCATGTGATCAGATGAGACAAAATAGAACTTTTTGGTCATAATTCCACCAAACATGTTTGGATGAAGAAGAATGATGAGTACCATCCCAAGAACACCATCGCTACTGTGAAGCATGGGGGTGGTAGCATCATGCTTCGGGGGTGTTTTTCTGTACATGGGACAGGTGTTCAAATACTTATTTGCAGCTGTATCATACAAATAAATAGTTAAAAAATCATACATTTTGATTTGTTTGTTTTTTAGATTATGTCTCTCACAGTGGACATGCACATACGATGACAATGTCAGACCCCTCCATGATTTCTAAGTGGAAGAACTTGCAAAATAGCTGGGTTTTCAAATAGTTATTTTCCTCACTGTATATGGTAAAGACAACTTCAGCAGAAACAGCAAGACGGTCAGTCCCTTGGGTTTAATATTTGCTACATCAGAATTTATTCGGCAAATGTATTTCCATATCTCATTATTCACATTATTTACTCTTTTTCACAGAAGTCAAAAACCACCTCAAGCGTGCATAAAAACGTTTTTTATTCAAAATGTGGCATTTCCATCACTTGTTTTTGATGCGATACTTTAAAATGCGCATAAAATCATGGTGATGAAAACATAGCTATTGTTATGGGTCTTGTATCAAACGGAATGGGCTTATTTCGCCATAACAGCCGGCTGCCTGTATATTATCCCGGTTATTACATGGCTATTTACCTCGTAAGTAAGGAAAGGGACATTAAATATTAATTTGAAATTTGTTTTGTTCTATTTTAACAAATGCAGACCTTCTGCAAAGAAAAGTGTTGCAAATTAGCTTGAGCTACAAGCACTATGATGCATGCATCTGATGTCTGTCTTTTCAGTTTCGTCTATGTTTATTGTATCTGTCCTAGGGCTGAAACGATTCATCGAGTTACTCGATTTACTCGATTAAAAAAATTCCTCGGCAAAAATTCTGCCTCGAAGCCTCGTTAAATTCCTATGACGCGCACTACACGCGCCGAGATCTGATTTACACGAACCGTTGTTCAATGTTCAGGAAGCACATCATAGCGCGTGATACATTTTGAATTTAGTTGGCGCGATGGCGGAGCGAATATGTCCATAAACGGCAGAGAGAGAATGTCTAAAGTTTGGAATTGGGATCATTACATTATCATTACATTCAGCATCTGAACCGAAAACATCCACTGCTGTTTCACCAAGCGTCGATGAAACAAGGTAACGTAGCTTCCGCTGATTTTAATCCCATACTGTATTTGTAGCGATGTCGTTATGCGGTTTGACTAGATATGATGTTTAGCTTTGATGTTTTTAAGTAGTAAACGTATTCACGTTCAATTGCAGGAGAGTATAACCCCTTTACACACACGCATGCACTGCACAGGTGTGTGTACCAAAAAACGGCACCACAGTGCAATCATATATGGGCAACTTGTAATCTGACATATTTTGTTCAATAATAATAATCTCGGTTTTATTGGAGTTTAGCATAAGGAAGTTATTCTCTCTCACGCAAGAGACCGATCGCGCAATGCATCACATATGCTTAAACTTTTATGTAGCCACGCAACAATAATTTCAGCATGCATTCACTGTATACAGCGGGACGTGATGTTGTGATTTTTCGAACGGATTCTTAACCTAAAATGCACCGCAATGCAAGTGATGAAAACCAAATGCAGCGCTCTATTGAAAATGAATGTATGTATTTCTGCCGTACCAAAATGCAATAAAGCAACTGAACGTCTGACTGGCGTGTCACTCTTCCTCACGCACAGCACGCGTACACACACAGGTGCACATGTGGGCACACACACAGGTTGTTACCATAGCAAATAGGGTCACCCCAGAAATGATATATTATATTTTAGTAGCCTAATGGTAAATGCTGCAGGTGTAGAAATGTACATAAACCAGATATTTACTTTGATGTCAGGGCTAGATTACAGCATGAAACCTGTTGTGCATATTAATAAATTAAAGTGTTTAATTGTTGGCACTGGCACTTATAAACACTAAATGGGTAAAAATTGAAATAAATAGGGTTATTTTTTGGAGCCAAATACCTCTGTTTTTTTTAGAAATAAAAGCCAAATGCTTGAACATTTTACAGCCAAGTCATTTTCGTTATGCATTATTTGTTTTGGTTGTTTAAAAACACACAAAACATTTTTATTTGATTACTCGATTAATCGATCGATTCAGTGCTAGATTAATCGATTACAAAAAGAATCGATAGCTGCAGCCCTAATCTGTCCCTATACAAATAAACTTAAATAAATAAATAACCTGTTTCCTGATGTGATATATGATATTAAGCAGTGCCCAAAAATAGTCCCCAGCTATTGAAAGTTACAAAGTTGGGACTATTTTCGGGTGCTGGGTAATATCATTGTGCCTGCTGCACCAATGTTACGGCCGCAAAGTCCTTGATTTTTACGCCGGACTGAGAGTATAGTTCCTAGTCATAACAGCCAAAAAAGAAAAACTTAACTTTAATTTTCTATTGATCTTTGTACACAATGTAACTACAGAAGAGTCAAGTTTTAAATAGGTAAATTTTTGAAACTCTTTGGTCATTTTTGAGTGTGATGCTAAATGGTCTAATCAGATTCAATGGATTATGCTAAGCTATGCTAAAAGTGGTACAGCCAGACCCGGAGATCGGCTGAAAGGATTCCAAAACTGTAAAAATCATGTTTAAAACATGTTTAACTCTAGGGGAGATCTAAACAGCCACATGAATAATAAGGACCATATTATCATCAATTTTGTCTGAGATAAAACAATAAGCAGCAACCCTTTAACTTCTATTATCCATGAAGCCACAGTCTGTGATCTCATACGCATTATCTTTTGTAATTTTCAAATGAACCTAGGAATGTGAACCAGACACAACAGCAAAAAAACTGTATTACTATACATCCGTATAGTAATATTTAAATTTTATGGCAATGCGCAAACAATTGCTTTGAAGACGGACAGTTAAGGACTTCAAAAGAAGCAGGACCAGGAATGCCAAACACTTGAAAAGCAATTGATCTTTAAACTCCTTTGATCAGATATGTTTACCTAGGATAGTCATCTCTATTGTTCCAGCTATTGTGTTGCTTAGGGCTACTTTCTTAGTGACAAATTTGAGTACTGTGACAGGTAATGCAGCAATGCTTAAAACAACTTTGTTACATGCCACTTGTCTGCGCCCCTTTGGACATACACACTGAGATACAGATCTGACTGAACTTTTTGTTAAAACCCATTTGAAGGAAAATAACCACTGCAACCACCACTTAAGCTCACTTCCTCCAAAAAATATGTATGATGTGGTCATTTTTCCACTAAAAACTTTCTCATTTACTGATAAATGACTACATAAAGAAATTCACAAGCATGCAGTGCTTTTCTCTAGAGATGCAATAAAATTCATAACATCCATAGACAATGGGAAACAAACTGATTAAATTATCTTCATACAAAGCATTATAAAGACAGCAGGAGGAGGAAACCTGAAATCATATATAAAGAGAGCTGAAATGGCCTTAATTACCTTGAAATGAGGAACAGATGCAGGTATCACCAGTTATGCTGTCATGCATTAATCGCCTTATCAATGCTGAAAAATAACATAGATTTGTGGAAAAGAAAATGATTTAATTTCATGATCATAATAATTGAGATTATGCATGTTCACCTCAGATATTAAAAATAATTGAAATGTTGAAACCATAGTTGATGTACGTTAGATCTGGCAACACTGATGCGCTGGAAGCTTTCCCTCCTCAAACAAACATCTCCAGTTACATCATTTACATTCAACTAACTGAATATTAAAACTAAATACATCCATAACTGCTGACCAATTCATTTTATCTGTCACATTTTATACAGATTACACCGGATGTCAAATGAAATCATTTACACAGCTAATTTTCACACAGACAATTACTTACAAAGCAAAAAGTTTTAGCAGGCTGGGCCTGCCGTGTAGATCGGAAAGGGTGTATATCAGGGATCGCCTCTAGTTCTTGCATCTCATTTTGCACGCAATTCCTGTAGGTATAATAAAAAGCATTTCAAATTATGCATTAGACATGAAATATAACAAGCATTTACACTGACATATGTAGCAATTTTTTTTATTTAACTAGTGTATCGCTGCCTTTCCCTCCTTACTGCTGCCTTTTCCTGAAATTATATTTATCATTAACCTTTCTACAGTATAAAACTTAAAGGGATAATTTACCCAAAAATGGAAATTATGTCATTATTTATTTACCCTTGTGTTGTTTTAAACCTGTACGAGTTTCTTTATTCAGTTGAACACAAAAGAAGATCTTTTTGATAAATGATAGTAACCACAAAGTTGATGGTACCCACTGACTTAGTAGGATAAACAAATGCTATCGTCAACTGCTTTCCATCATTTATCAAAATATCTTCTTTTGTGTTCAATAGAATACAGAAACTCATACAGTACAACAGGGCGGGTAAATAATGACAGAATTTTCATTTTTAGGTGTACTATTCCTTAAAGCATACTTATGATTATAATGAGCTTTGCATATCAGACCAACTGTGAGGAAACCACTATATCAGGGGAGGATACAGATATATTAGGATGTGAGAACAAATTGTTTTCCAGAGTGCTTGACAGAACATTCATTGAACTAATAAGGACAATTAAGTGATTTCAAAAGTGAATGAGTATGTCAGTCTGATCAGACCAACCCTTCATTTCCTCTTTCCCTGGGGGTGTGTCTGGACCTGCCCCCTAGCCAACCAGCAGCTGTACAATACATGCCCAGGAACGCCCCTCCGTTCAAACACAATGGTTCAGAAGAAAGCAATGAAAACATTAAAGCACTGAACAGACCGTATTTTGTGTGTGTGTGTGTGTGTGTGTGTGTGTGTGTGTGTGTGTGTGTGTGTGTGTGTGTGTGTGTGTGTGTGTGTGTGTGTGTGTGTGTGTGTGTGTGTGTGTGTGTGTGTGTGTGTGTGTGTGCGTGTGCGTGTGTGTGTGTGTTTGTGCGTGCATGTGTGTGTGCGTGTGGGTGCGTGCGTGCATGCGTAGTAAAAAGCATAAAATTAAATACTTTTTCTTTCAATTATTACTTTTTTAAAAGAAATGCTTTATGCTTCACACTAAAATAATGTGTTTATATTAACAAAAAAGACTTTAATACCACATTTTAGTGTGAGTGATAAGCATGGCGAGCACAATGATTGAAATAAAGTCAAATATACATCTAATTTTAAAAGAGGTAACATCAAAGCGTTGTCCTTACTTGCGAGTTCAATTAAAAGTGAACATTAAATTAAAAGAAGCTTTACTGCATCATCACTTTTACAAATGCAGCAAAATACTTTTCTTGAGTGAAACATTAAAATACTTAAAAATGTATCAAAAATGCTTATAAAGAATTATACTTAACAATTGTGAGTGGTGATACAGAATACTACATTTCCTTAATCCAGACAAATTCCTGCCTATATTTATTAATAGCAAAATTTCAGTTTGTGCACTGTGATAGGCTCCAGTTGATCCCAAAAATTAATATCAATGATATAACAAATATGCAAAAAATATAGAAACTGTCAGCCCGGCACCAAATAAATGAAGGAAGGCCATAGTTTGGATGTGACACATAATCCAAAAGCTATGTACATTTGTGCATATGCACAATGTGCAGTCTAAAAGAATAATGCAAAAAGAAAGTCTGCATGATACCCTGTTGTTAAAGAAAGATAAAAAGCTAGTGAATCAAACACTATAAACAAGTTTAATTTGGTTGATTACGTCTGTCTTGGATCCCACCTCAAATGCAGGTGGCTTTGCTGATACTGTCTAGAACACCTACATCAGTAACATGACAGTCTTGCATGCCCTTTGAAGAGTAAATGTGAATTAACTGTTTTTTGTTTCTTTTCTTTCTCTAAATCCTTCTAATGGCCTTACATTTCATGAAATGGTTACAGAATAGCAAGTAGTGACTTCATGATGTATTTTTGAGCTATGCAACAAGATTTAGTCTGGACTGTTTCTAAACAATTGCATGCATTTGATACTATTTGTTACAATAATGTTTACTGCCTTTATGATCATAAAGATCTAGTGATGCACCGATGTGAAAAATTTGGCCGATACCGATAACCAATATGATTCTTGTCTGTTATGGCCGATACCGATATTTGCCGCTGCCGATATCTCTGTATAGAAAACAAATTTTTATGATAATCAAATAAAGAGCTATTTGCCAAAACACTTTTTTTTTACTTTTGTAATTTATTTCCAGAAATTACTGATTGGGCAGTGGCCATCTTTACCCATGTGCAAAATGTCATCAATTAGCTGATTTCCCATACTCTTTGTAAGCTTCGGGATGCTTATTTTTTAAGTGGGTGATCAAATTGGTTGTGTTGAACAATTTTTCCCAAACTCCCCCTCGCGTCACCCGGCCCTCACTCTCATTGCATATACAGCATAGCGAGGATCTTTTTCAGACACTTTGAAGAACGACCAGGCAGACGACAGAACCTGCTTCAGCACACAAGTGTAACTTATGCGCTCGTGCAAAAACAAACATCATCGCCCCCACACTCACATCTCCTACACACACGTCAAATACACAGGAATGATTATCGGCCTCATCCGCCCTATTTTGACATCAGAACGATGCCGATGTGCAAAAAACAAAAACGACCATATCGGCCGATTTTATATCGGCGGCCAGTATATCGTGCACCACTATAAAGATCAAATTATGATCATGATCAGTATTATAGTAATTGTACATTTCACAAACCACTACTGTTAAGATAAACTTTAGTGCATTTACATTTCAGCTGTTTATACCCTTATACCTCCACAATCAACTTGATCTCACGGAAAGGTAATAATTACAAAGAGATGATTTTGTATGAATTTGTACGATGTGAATTCCACAAATGCGTAAGATTATCAGAAAGAGGTTACTCAGTGTTACTAGGACATTGATTTCAGTGTGGGTTCTCTTATTATTGCATATGCAAAAAATATGGTCAATAAATGTAAATGTTACCGATATTCAGTGCAATATTCTTGAAAGTCGTTATTTCTTTTACTACCAAAGGTGAACTCACTGATCAGAGGGATGGATATTTTGCAATCTGAAGAAAAATCACAGCCCTGAAAGCCCTAAGCAAAGACGCACTGCTATTGCACCATCTCTTTAACGCACTACAAAACACCAGTAATTGTCTATCTCTTCACCAGAGAATCTCTCGAGAATACATTTATTCCACCACAAACTCAAACTCTTTAAAAAACACAGTTGCAGTGCATCATTAAATGACCGTTTTTAAAGGACTCGAGGTGTGCTCCAGTCACAGAGGTGTCTCCTTTGGGAGGGTGAAGTGCTTGGGGTGTGAGTGCAGTAGTTCACTCCTTTCCCCCCTGGCACTGCAGTGGCCAGCAATAGTGGGGATAGCAGGTTTTAGCCTATTAGCCGAATGCAGCTTAATGAGAGGAAAATGTGGGATGGAGAGAGAGTTATGGAGAGACAAAGAGAGAGCAGAGCTGGCTGACTCTTTTTAATGAGCAAAGTGTGAGTCAATAGGCGATGGACGGCCTCTGTGATTCACGGATGCTTAATGACACTGCTAATCCCTGAAGCGGGAAACAATCGGTTTTCACCTTTGTATAGTGAAATATCCCAGTAACACCTAACATCACCCGAGGCTGTGTCTCAAACAGGGCAGAGGTAGTACTAATATCCCACTAAAAACATTTGACTTTAATAAATGCAAAGGTGTATCTGTATGTAATGCCCACGTGCATGTTTATATCAATTACTTCATTTACATTGTATTGTAACATTAAGGCAAATGCTATACTAGATGGATAGTTATTCACTGCACTGTAGCCTACTTCTCTAACTATATTTGTTTAAACATAGCAGTAGGGTAGCCTACTAAAATAAGTGTATTCGTGCTGTGCAGACTAATCGTGAATAAGTTACCGCGAGAACAAGATCGGTCTGTGCAGCACGGCATGAAGTCAAAGTTAGATGAGGGGCCTTCGTCTGTAGCATATTAATACTCTTTCTTTTGAACTATTTCTTTACCTGCCGTCCAAAGTCGTTCATATCTGCACATATCTCTCCATCTCTGCCTGGAAAACGACTTTTGCTAGGTAGATATTCCGCTTTATTCGTTGCTCTTTTTGTTTTCTTAAGTTTCCGGTTACCGCGCCAAAAGATATCAATTCGCGAGACGGTTGCCCAGATGATTGTAAATGAATCAATTCATGTTTTCCTTTTATAAAGAGTCGACTCACAAGAGTGAATCATTCTTGAAGTCTGATTCTAAACAGCGTCCAGAGTAAAGACATCATGAAATGTTTGAAGTAAAACGTTTTATTATCGGTATTTTTTCGTTAGATGTATCAGTAAAAAGACTAAATAATAATATAATAATATAATTGGCCACTCCGGCTCTGTTTATATAATGATGAGGGAGTAGGCTACATTTCGTTTGTCTTACGTTGTTTTAACTTTTAACTTTTACGTTGTTTTAACCAACAGCTCCTACACAAGCAAAGGATTATCTGTTGCTTCTTGACTAAACAAAGAAGACTTGTTATCTTAAAGCTGCAATCTGTAACGTTCTTTGGTTCAAAATAAACAAACAAAAAAAAACAGTTGGAGCAACTACATAAAAATGACAGTTCTTCTTACCTTACCCCTGTTCACAATGATAAGCTTATAATGGTGATTTATAACTTGCGGGAAATGTCAGTTTGACGTCATTTGACTTCCACATAATCCACATAAATCAATCCACATAGAGTTAGATTTATCAGTAAAAATTAAAAAGACTAAATACAAATATAATGACACATAATGCCCAAAGCTTTATATTTTTACACACAAATTATGCCGTTTCCCAAGTATTCACAGTAATAATCAGACCATACATAATTCTGTCATAATTTTTACTGTTATATAATCTATTTAAACCACTAGAAACAAAAACACTGATTGCTTGCTTTATGTCCGTCATATAGTCTTTTCCTTTAGACAGAATAATTATGCAGTGTAGGACACAAGTTTTTGGACTTTTTTATTGAAGGCCTTCCTACACAAGGCCAAATCAGACCAAGTTAAACCATGTTACTTTTTACATTTGTTATTCTGTCTCATTGTTATTCATTCTTTCGCATATCCAGATGTTCTGTGCTTTCAGGCCAGTCTGTCTGCCAGCAGAGGCAAAAGATGTTCCCTGGCAAAGAGAGAGATGAAAGGGAAGGAATGGTGAAGACATGGGAAAAGTGAAGCGGAGGAGAAAGTATGAAGATGAGATGGCAAACACAGAGAGATTCTTTGCCTCCAAGACCAAATGTGCTGTTTGTACCATGTCCTGTTTAAACCCTCCCATGTGTGGAAGAGGTCCGTCTGGTGAGATAAATCTACACACCATCTTCAACCAAACTTTGCATTTGGCAGATATTTGGCTGAAGTTACCTACAGTGCATTAACTAATTAGTTTGTGTGTTCCTGGTAGTGAAATCCATGACGCATGACATTTTAGTGTCATTTTCTACAAATAGGCTTTAGGAATACACTGTAGTATAGTAAACACTCACAGCAGGTTTGTAAAAGTATGAATTTTTGCATAATTCAGGTTCACAAAGCCCCATATTATATTATGATTATGAATATATTAGGGCTGTCAAAAGATTAATCGCTATTAATAGCATACAAAATAAAAGTTTGTTTATGCATTATATATGTGTGTGCACTGTGCATATTCTATTTACCAAACATTTACATGTGTATATACATTTATTTAGATTTTTATATATTTTAAATTATATATAAATATAAAACACAAAAATATATTATGCAAATACAAACTTTTATTTTGTATGCAATGAATCGTGATTAATCTTTTGACAGTCCTGGAATATATTAATATTTGTCAGATATACACCACTATACAAATGTTTTAGACCACTTACTTATACTATATTTTTCCACATTATAGAATAGTTGTAAACTTATTAAAACTATAGAATAACAAAAATGTAACTATAGGAATTATGCTGTGACTAAAAGCATTCAAAATCAATCAAAACTGATATATCTGAAGTTTAGTTTCCCTTCACCTAGAACTTGCAAAATCCTACTTGTTGCAATTAATCAAGCAGCTTCTTATCGAGGTCACAAATTGAGATGAATTTTAAATAATATTGAGGGATCTATATCTATCTCAACATTCAGTCTGAGTCATCCATTTAAAAAATATTTTTAAATTACAAAAAAAATAGTTTTCTAATGAAAGAAAAACCTTCAGATTAAAAGATTTTTAACATTATGGGAAACATTTCAGTGAAGTCTTTCAACTTTAGATTAGTGTAGTTATAATATATTATCCAAGCTGATAACAAATGCCACAAACACCAACTAACAATTGTTAGATTTTTTATCAGTTTGTTAAAGAGCACCTATTTCATTGCTAAAAACAAGGTTATTTTGTGTATTTGGTAAAATACAATGTGTTCACGTGGTTTATGGTTAAAAAACACATTATTTTCCACATACCTTACATTTTTGTAGCTCCAGATTTTACTTTCTTCCTGAAATGCACAGATTTGAAAAGCGCTGTGTCCCTGATTGGCCAGCTAATCTGTACGTTGTGATTGGCCTGAATACCTCTGACGTTTGCCGGAAATATCATGCTCCTTACCATGTTTGAAAGATTCGGTCACAGTGCAATGCTAACGGGAGTTAACTAACAGGCTGTGAGGAATTATAATAATTATTAATGTCGATCTTGACTACATCACCAATCCCAGGAAGTAAACGGTTCCGCCCACAATCCGTGTGTTTGTTGTAGTCCAAGAAAAGAGATTTACGTTGGAGACGATAACTCGCATCATCGTTTACTTTGGGTTATATACCTTTGCATATCGTTAACATGTACTAATACACACTTACACACCAAAGGAAATTTTAAAACGTGAATCGGACATATAGGTGCTCTTTAAATTGATGGTCTTTTAGCAATGTGACAACAACAGTCATTACAATTGTGACTCTGCCTGTGAAAATCAGACTAAAGTCTCAAAATCAAATTCTGCGCTAATGAGCATTAACATATTCTATTATGATTTCAATCTTTGACATGGTCTTCCCAAGTCAATATTAAATATATCAAGGTAATATGTGTTAACATTATGTAGGATGGCTTTATGTATAATAGTAAATCTAAAAAAATACATCTTTCAAATGAAATGACATGTCATCTTTAGTTACAATAGATGGACACCCACTGCCAAACACCTTTATAAGTGAGTTGTTACTCACACCTTACAGGTGTGCCTGATCTTTCACCCACCCCCTGAGTCTGATTTCTAGTTTTTATCTCTTCTTCCCTTGCACTTGTGGTGTCTAGGGTGCCTAGCTCGAACATTTGGAGAGAAGCCTTGCAACTATCTACAGATATACACACATCCCTCCCCTCTAGCCCTTTTCTACCCAGCTAATACATCTCCTACAACAGAGGAAATTAGGGCCAGTTTAATAGATCTCAGAGGCCAATAAACACCACCCAAGATTGCTCACTGATTGCCGGACCCGGCTCGCTGTCCACACACGTTCAAACGCACAATCTAAACCTGCACACCCTTCCAGTGCTTATCTTTGCCTTTGGCCAAAATCAGCTTATTTACTCCTCTTCACTTAGAAGAAGCTGTCCAGAGAAAATATATAACCCACTTATTGTAGCACTCAGCTTCTCTACACAGCTAAGAGATTGTATCAGATGTGGGAGTTTCCCTGCTCGGGAATCAGGGTTGTGCGGCTTTTTAAAGAAACACACACAATTGGTCAGATGATGCTTTTAATTGCTTTATTGGCCACTCCGGCTCTGTTTATATAATGATGAGGGAGTACATTTCGTTTGTTTTACGTTGTTTTAACTTCTTTAACCAACAGCTCCTACACAAGCAAAGGATTATCGGTTGCTTCTTGACTAAACAAAGACGACTTGTTATTTTAAAGCTGCAATCTGTAACTTTCTTTGGTTAAAACTAAACAAAAAACAGTTGTGGAGCAAAATCACAGTTCTCCTTACCTTACCCCTGTTCATAATGATAAGCTTATAATGATGATTTATAAGTTGGCTGTTGGGTACCATCTCACGGGAAATGTCAGTTTGACGTCATTTGACTTCCACGTAATCCACATAAATCCACATAAAGATAAGTAATCTGCAATCATTTTTATGTTTTAAAAAGAGATGTTGAAGGCAAAGGTAATAGATAGCCAAAGGTAAAGGAAAACACATTCCCTAAAATAAAAATGTGCATCCTCGCTAAGAATTTTAGGTCCTCAATTTTTGTTTTGTGAGCACCCGTTGGGGTCGCACAACCTTTGGGTAAAAATGTCAAGCTCCTTCAAATGATTAAAACTGTTATCGGTTGTCTCTAATGTCAAGTTCCTGTTTCTCCTGATGTACTTTTTTATAAGGGTCCGTGACCTAAGAGCTCTCCCCCCCGAGAGCACTCCTTCTTTCCGAGCATGCTCTGCTGAGATCGGGGCCAGGTGCAGTCTGCTCAACATGACTATCAAAGCAGAGTGATTTGTTTTGCCTGAGATGCAGCCAAGAGAAGAGCCCCTTTTAAATAATTCTTTATTTTTGAGTGATGCAATGTTGTTATGTGTGAAACCGCGGAAGGCAGTTCTGGCACCTGACCAAGCCTTTACATACGGAGAGAGAAAAAAATGTCAGCCCAGACAGCAGTTGAGGAATGCAATACATGGTGCAATTTACGACATGTATCTGTGAACAGGTTATACGCTGTGTGCCTGGGGTATGATTGCTTTGTCTCTGAGGTCTTTTTGTTTTTAACCGAACTAACCTTTATCTTATGGAAAAGGTGTATTCTGAAAGATGAACATGACACCAGGCTGTAATTTAGCAATTTGTGTCTATATTATTAACACACTCTGACTGGAGAGGGATTAAAAGCCTTTATATTGATGTTATAATAAACAAGACATTGAGAATAAGCAGGCTTTCTGAGCAGGTTTCTCTAAGAATGTTATTTAATCTGATGGCTGTAGGACTATTAGATATAGCAGGGGGTACAGTGGCTAAAGTGGGTTGCACCAACCTGATCTCACGAATTTCCGTTGGATAGTCACGGAAGTTTTTTCGTGGCATTCTCACGGATCTCCGCATTTTTCCGTGGCCCTGCCACGGACTGTCTTTTTCCGTGGCATTCTCACGGATTGGTTACTCAACTGTTTTGTCCTATTTTCTTACCTCACCCAAACCCAACTCTAACCCCAACGCCAGGCAACAAGTGTTTAAAGTTTAGAAAATATAAAAGAATAAATCAGAAAAAATTGTATAAACCAATACTTAAAGTTACATACTAACACAAACACTAAATCTAACCCTAAACTGAAGCGACAATGGTTTGAAAATAGGAAAAAGCAGTTGAGTGACCAATCCGTGAGAATGCCACGGAAAAAGACAGTCCGTGGCAGGGCCAAGGAAAAATGCGGAGATCAGTGAGAATACCACGGAAAAATGAGCAATAAATTCCGTGACTATCCCACAGAACTTTGTGAGATCAAATGTTGGTTGCACTTTTGCCTCAAAGCAAGAAGGTTCGCGTTTTGAATCTCGGCATTTCCGTGTGGAGTTTGCATGTTCTCCCTGTGTCTGCGTAGGTTTACTCCAAGTAGCCATAGATGCTGGAATGGCGAAAGAAAGAAGGAAAGATATAGCATGTCTGCAAAGCTCTTTAGCATTTTTTTATGTCTAAGGAAGTATGAAGAAGTAACACAGATGTGTAGTTCCCAAGGTAGTTTGTATTTGTAAAGTCAAAAATATACCACTTCCATTAACTCAAATCTCTATTAGTGTAACAGACCAAATCTGCTTGCTTTCAAAAATCAGATGCATTTTGTATGATACGAGTGAATTGATATTTATCCTGAACTTTTACTAGAACCCAGTAGCAATTTCCCTTAAAGGAATAGTCTACTCATTTTCAATATTAAAATATGTTATTACCTTAACTAAGAATTGTTGATACATCCCTCTATCATCTGTGTGCGTGCACGTAAGCACTGGAGGGCGCTGCGACGCTTCGATAGCATTTAGCTTAGCCCCATTCATTCAATGGTACCATTTAGAGATAAAGTTAGAAGTGACCAAACACATCAACGTTTTTCCTATTTAAGACGAGTAGTTATACGAGCAAGTTTGGTGGTACAAAATAAAACGTAGCGCTTTTCTAGGCGGATTTAAGGGAGGGGCTACATTTTGTGGCGTGGTGGCACTTTTGTGAGTACTTCGACTCGGTGCAGTAACACCCTCCCTCTCCCATTATGAGAGGGAGAAGGGGAGCGGACTTTTCAGGCGAGTCGAAGTACTCCCAAAAGTGCTATTACGCTATAAAATATAGTTCCTCTTTTAAATCCGCTTAAGCGCTTACGTGCACGCACACAGATGATAGAGGGATGTATCAACAATTCTTAGTTAAGGTAATAACATATTTTAATAATGAAAATGAGTAGACTATTCCTTTAAAGGGGTCATATTATGAATTAAAGATGTAATTTTTTAAAGATGTAAAATAAGTCTTTGGCATTCCCAGAGTGCGTATGTGAAGTTTTATCTCAAAACACCCCACAGATAATTAATTATAGCATGTTAAAATTGCCATTTTGTAGGCCTGAGCAAAAATGTGCCATTTTTGGGTGTGTCTTTTAAAATGCATATGAGCGGATGAAATGCAAACACTGATCGCAATGATGGTGGTTTGTTGAAATTGAAACTCAATTGTGCTGTCAATTATCTTTTCTCTCCCTTTCTTTCTGCATTAAATGGCAGTGCCGTGGTTGGATAGTGCAGATTAAGGGGCAGTATTATTGTAACTCGCCTTGCAACCTAGCTCACAAAACAGGCGAAATCTGAACAACCTAATTTTTTACATGCTTGCAGAGAATGGTTTACCAAAACTAAGTTACTGGGTTGATCTTTTTTACATTTTCCAAACTCGCTGCTGAACCAACATAGTACGATGCATAGTTGGAGAAATGAACTACCTTGTCACGACTGTTTCCCGAAAGCATAGTAACTTTGTCGCACATTCGTCATTTGAACCATGTTGGTTTAACAACATAGTTGATGATGTCACGTGGGAGGTGAAGTACTAATTAATCTGTGCAAATCGATTTAATGTCAGATTATTGCTGTAAATAACATATATTGCATCGGAAGACTGATTTTGTTATCGTGATTTAGTTATCTGTTGTTTATTTTCAAGATATTCAATTAATGCGCAAGTTCCCTCTTACGTCACTCCTCCCAGGGATTCCCCAGGGTCTTAAAGCTCGTAGGTCTGCGCACATGCGCAGTTTCAAATGCAGCGCTTTACAAAAATAAAATGTTTATATATTTAGAATAATGGATATACATTGTACTACATGTTTTTTGCTTATTTTGTTCAAAAGCATGATCAACGTAAGTCTACATATGATAATAAGAAGGAATGATGCTTCTAACGACAGGTAAAGAGCTGTCGTATAAACCATACAAGTTTGGATGCAACTCGCGAATGTTCGTTTGAACTATGGTTTCGGGAAAAAAACAAATCGTTGAACTTTGTCAGTAACGACGAAACTTACGAAAGTAGTTGGCTAACGATGCTTTCAGGAAACGCACCCCAGATCTGGGGCACCATTGACTTATAATAGGAAGAAATAATACTATGGAAGTTAATGGTACCCCAGATCTGTTATCCCCAGATCGGTTATTAACATTTTTCGAAACATCTTTGTGTTCAGCAGAATAAAGAAATGTAGTTTGGAACAACTTAAATGATGACAGAATTGTAATTTTTTGAGAACTATCCATTCAAACACAGTCCACTGGATTTCACTCTTAGGTTGATACTTTTCAGGGCAGGAAATAATTGCTGTGTTTTTCAAACTGATTCATAACAAAGTATTTTTGTTTTCTGGTTTCCCAGCATTTGAATAAACAACTCCGAACAATAGATCTTCATTCCAAATAATGTCTCAAAACGTATACTTGCATGTATGAATACATGTTGCACCTTGTGTTCATCAATGAGTGGACATTGGCAAAAAGGCTTTTAACTGTGAGTGTAAACAAACGCTTTAATTCTAGATAATAGTTCACTGCACATGATGCTCTGGGAGCAGCAATGACCAGTCTCAGTGGCATCATTATCACTCTAATTTGTATTAGTGAGGCCTATCCTCTGAGGAATAATTATGTATCTTGTGTGTGCTCTTTTAATGAGGTTAAACTTAAGTCTTTGTACGGAATGGGGTCCAGTCGTAGCAATTTGTGAATAAAGCATGCAGCCTCTTCTGTAATTACTGTTTGTTAGTTTAACACTATTATAGCCTGTAATAAGGTGGCAGATATAGTCATCTTGACCTTATTGATATATGTACATGTTTGTAACTACAATGTTTAAGGTGCAGTTATATTTATGTAATGTATGCCTCACTTTAAATAATGTGCATTTATCTCCATCATGCCATATCATATATTGTGTTGCATGTCTAGTTTTACCTGCACTAGGGAGTGGCCTTGTATCTGCTATCACAGTAGCTTATCAGTGTGTTAAGTGCATGTAAAGATCACTGCTTTAAACAGCCTGATCCTGCTCCACAACACAGTTAAACCCATTTAAACACTCTGACCTGAAGGTGATACAATCAAAGAGCAGTCTTATCAAATAGATGGGCTCCTGTCGTCAGCCTCTCTAACATTTTCTCAAGAAGTCACCACCAGCTTACAGCCAGATCAATCACTGCATCGATGTTTGTTGCTATCTGGATTATCAGAGGTCTTGAAGCTTTCTCAAGCTTAAATATTGACCCTGTCGACATTACAGAAATCTTATACAAAGATGTAGCACAGTTAAATACTTTTGTAGTTTTCGGATAAATGGGTGATTCTCACGAAACCATTGAAACACCACGGCACGAATGATTTTAGCTTTAAAATGTGTAATATAGTAACATTAAAAAGCATCAGAATTAACACAATACTGTGTTCTACCTTGCACAATGTGTGATTTCAACATAAGAATTTATAATTTTATCTCATTTTCTGCTGAAATTCTCATTACCGCAATGTGTTCGGCTGTGTTTGAACATGCGTTATGTTGTAATTTAATCAAATTAACACAAAAATATTAAGAAAAAAATAAATGGATGTTTCGCTAGACTACTTTAGATGACAGAAAAAATATTTACTGAATTTCATGTATAATAATAATGAAGAAAAATTAGGAAAATTATGTGTTCATGCCTGATGTTCTCACTCTTTGAGAACAGTTTAAGCACACATACAGAATTTTAATAAAGATTTTGAGTGACCAAGCACATGGACCAGTTACTTCAAGATGGCAACATTTGATTATCATTACCGCAACAGATGCTTATTAAATGTTAATTTAATTAATAGAAGCATAATACTTTGATTTTAAATGCATGTGCAGAATCTCCAAATTATGTTCTTTCAGGTTTGTCATGTCATTTTGAAAATATGTCAGTGTTGATGTTTTCTGACTGTTGCGGTAATGAGATTTTTTAGGACTAATTTTTTAAATTATGTTACAAAAAGTGTTAAATGATAAGTTAAAGTTTTTAAATTAATGTTCTTATTTACTCCAGACTTTGTTTTTCAATGTCTGGTGGGAAAAAGGTAAATTTAAGCAATTTTTAAATTTTCATGCTTGACATTTTTAAAACCAAGTTTTCGTGAGAGTCACCCAAATATGTGCTTTCCGAAAATAAGTCAAAAAATTTTCTTTCAAACATCTTAAATGGACAAAAATATGAACAATAACGTTATATCCTCATTGTATGTGTTTGTGTAAAATATATATTTTGAATCAAAATGAAAAATAGCTAATGTAATAAATTAAAAATAGCTACACAGATGGGTGATTCTCACGAAATCCATGTCTAGCATCAGAATTTAAAAAAAAACTTAAAGACAATTATTAATTTTTTGCACATTTAAGATTAAGGTCTGAACTTTCTATAACCATTATTTTTAGAGAATTTAAAACATATTTCCAATAAAATTATTTAAATTTTTTAGATTATCATTAGAAAAAATTATCACTACCGCAAATGATATTACATTAAATATATGCATTTACAAACTCATGTTTCGGTAATGAGAACTAAAAAGTTGTCTAGGTACTATGACAAACAAAATTTCAACTTTTATCTTGAAAGAAAAAAATAAGAACTGCTTACCTGGTAGCCATCTTGAGTGTCACAGTCAATTATGTCCCTTTCCAACAATTTTTTTTTTTTTTTTGTTGAAAATGTTAGTTCCTTGAGGGCTTAAACAATGATTGAAAATTGTTGCAGAGGATGAGAAAATTTTTCCTGGACACATTTATATTTCTTCTTATTGTCTCTACATTTACCAATGATGACCAAATACCACATGTTTCTTTACTGTTAATGTTTATAGTATAACATGCACTGAAGCTTTTTATTTTTTAGATTTTTTAATTATAAATATTTCCATGTCAAAGAACCCAAATCCAGTCATGGACACGTTGTGGTAATGAAAGTTTTCCCCTTAAATGTGGAAAAACAACAAAATTGGTTTGTATGATGTCATTTGAAATCATGTGCAAAATAGTACATGAAGAGATGTTTGTAACTGTATGTGTCTTATTTTGATACTCTTACTTTGCATTTACTTTTTTTATCAAAATGTTTCATGACACCTCATAAGTCTAATTTCGCGAGAATCACCCAGATGCTAAATTAGAGGAGCTCAAATGCAAAATGCACCTTAATCATACAAGATACCAAACTCTTCAACACCACCAGCTGACCCAACCATCTTCTGTGCCTTCACCACCTCCTTCCTAAAACACTTCTTTTTTCTTCCTTTGCGAGGTTAGGGAGGGAAACCACCTTATCAGTGATAGAGAGGGATTTATTAGTGAGGAAAAGATAATAGCTACCCATAGGGCCATAGAGGCCTGATTTACTGCCACTAATATTTAAGATTCCTATAGCTAGACAGGCCAGGACTCTTTATCTTCCCCCCTGCCTGTAGCGCTGAGAGGTGCGGGGTCGAGGCCGGACGTTGAGGGATGAACACACGCGAAACCGATGCCCTCACTCGCTCACTCAAAGCGGTTATGGATGCAAGAGGAGGAAGTTAAAGAGGCTGCTGGAGGCATCTGTTTTAGCACAGCCCAGGCAACTGTCAGGCACCTGCTGAGAAACGAGACAAAGTTCTTAAAACAGCCTCTATTTCAAATCTTACAGGCAAAGTCAAAACAGCTGACCCTGATCTTTATTTTAGCTGTGTTTATGATAGCAGCGGATCATTCGGTTATTATAAATGAGTTGCTATTCTTAATTATATGTTGCTTGTATATGTTTTTTTGTTTTTTTTTTTGCTTTGGAGCATATACTGTTCAAATATACAAACTCTATGCAGTTTAGTAGTTTTACGTTTATTTTATTGTTTTGCTTTTAATTAAGCACAGTTCATTTCCATCAAAATGCGATTTTTATAATCAGCGCTTAGCAGTGGCGGCCGGTGACTTATTTTTTTGAGGGCCCTCGATGCGGAGGTCGTCACTACATGTATGTAGCCAGTCATGTGTGTGGTTCGTAATTTCAAAATATGTGTTCGGTGCGTCGAGTGACCGTATGTGGGTCACATGTTTTGTCAAAATAAGTGCCTGCTGCAGATGCGTCTAAAGGGTTTATGATAAAAGAGACGCTCGCGTTTGCCAGATAGCTCGCATAATCTCATGCGTAATCAGAGTTTACTGTTAAGGGAGTGTCTTGCGTGTATTTTGTGAACGTGACCGTCTCTTTTGTCATAAACGGTTTTGACACGTATGCAGGCACTTATTTTGACAAAACATGTGACGCACATACGAACACATATTTTGAAATTACGAACCACACACATGACGGGCTACATACATGTTGTGACGAACTTCGCATCGAGCGTCCTCAAAAAAGAAGTCACCGGCCGCCGGATGTACATGGTTCACATGACGCAACAAACAAATATTTTGAAAACACAAGCAACACACATGACACTCCGAACACATTTTGTACTACAATTTCTTTATTAGATTGTTGTTTGTTGTTGTTGTTTTTTAATACGCCACTAAGCTGAGCTCATGTCAATATTCTTCATGTCAAGCATCTTAGTGGAAAGTTGACTTTGTCAACAAATTGGATGGCACTTAGCCACTGTGCAAACAGCATAAGAGGCAAATGTACGCTCACACAAGTGCTTGTGTACCCTTGTCTTTTAGTTCTTGAACATATGAGATAATTGCTATACAGTGTTTGTGTCAGGAAAGGCATTTATTTAGCAATAAAACATAGCACATATCTCATTACAGTTATTGTCCCTTATAGGCTTGCTTGTGAAAGAGTAAGTGTA
The DNA here is from genome assembly GCF_027580225.2 of Misgurnus anguillicaudatus. NCBI lineage: Eukaryota > Metazoa > Chordata > Actinopteri > Cypriniformes > Cobitidae > Misgurnus > Misgurnus anguillicaudatus. The sequence goes on along the minus strand of NC_073347.2, from coordinate 16,387,681 downwards.
TGAATGCACACATAAATGTGCCTATACATTCACATTTCGACTATTGAGAGCACTGCCCTTACCTGAGTGCAGGTGACATATCTTCAGGGCTGGATAGACAGTCAAAGCTAACAGGATATGAGGAGTTATGCAGCTGTCTGTCCATGCTGATCCCGGCACTGACCGGGAGGCAGTCGCACTTAGATGGGAGGTCACAGGTTCAAACCACAGGTGTTGTGCCCTGCAGCAGGACACTTCCAGTCTAAACAGTGTAAATGGTTTTCAGGAATGCAATAGTGCATGACCGGATCAAAGGAGCCAGCCAATCAGGATCTCGTTTCCACTGTATCTAAGAGAGACTTTGGTTAAGCCATCTTGGTTTAAGTGCTGAGCTGTGACAAAGGAGATGTAAGCTGTGTTATTGGTTGGGTTGTCTCGAGTGTAATGAGATAATGATGAGTAAAGTTTGGGGTGAAAACAACAAATGATGCAACTACCATAACTGATCGGTTTCTTGAAGAAACACTCTTTAATTCTTTAAAACTGTGCATTGTACATGACTGTTTAAAACATGGAAGGGTAATATTAGTGTTTTTTATGTCTTTATTAACACTTTAACAATCTCAACTTCAATTAACATTTGTGCACTCCTAGAATGTGGCTAATGTACTAAAACTGTGACTCTTTCTTTGTTTCCCCCATTAAAATGAGATTCGTCTGAAGATATTAGCATTGCATTAAAACCCATGCCACACGCTACATGCGTTTTTCCTTGTTTCCTTGTGCATCAGCTGGAAATAGCATTGCTTCACACCCTTTAGTTGCACATAACAGCAATGGAGCAGGTGTAGCATAGGTAACTGTTGAAAAGTGGACGTCACAAAAAACATATTGCCACAAAAATACAGGATGTAGTTATATGGCCAGGGCCATATTTCAAAATCACACCAACATAATCTTATGGCAATTTGTACGTATCTTACAAGATGGCTAATTTGTATTAATTCATACGACCACATTTGTACATTTTTGTACAATTTGCTTTCACCCATTTGATGTTGGGATTGGTCCGGGAGGGGTTTCTTTACTGTTTATTAGTGTTGTAGTCAAGACCACCTAAACCGAGACCAAGTCATGACCAAGACCAAGGCAGGTCGAGACCGAGACAAGACCAAGACTTTAAAGGGTCGAGACCAAGACAGGCCGAGACCAAGTCAAGACCAAGACCAGTGCATTAAAACACTTTAATCCACATGATAAAAATGTGGAATATGCAAATGATTAGGCACTTCTTGCAGATATGTGGGAATTTATCTTTGTCTATAAGCAAATAAAAGTGAACAAACACTAAAGAGCTGAAATCCACTTAACCATTTATTCTGAACTGTCTTTCCATAGCTTGCCATCCACTTAACACAATGCAGGTGTTTTTAGTAATAAAATTAGAAAAATTGTCATTGGGAGAAACTTAAACAATGCTTAAACAATGCCAACATCATCTGCCAAACCTGAATAAACTGCATAAAATTAATGATAAAAAATACATTTGTGATGTGTCACCAGTTGTGGTCGTGACCGGTCTTGAAATAAAATTCAGAGTCCTCTTTGTCTGAGACAGAGACGAGACCGAGTAAAAATGCAGTCAATTCCGAGACGAGACCAAGACCTTTAAAAAGACCGGTCTCGAGAACTACAACACTACCAACATGATCTCACAAAGTTCCGTGGCATTGGGTTTGGGTAGGGATGTCATTTCATGTAAATCTAACCCTAAACCGAAGTGAAAATGGTAAGAAAATAGGACAAAACAGTTGAGTAACCAATCCGTGAGAATGCCACGGAAAAAGACAGTCCGTAGCAGGGCCACGGAAAAAGCGGAGATCCGTGAGAATACCACGGAAAATGAGCACAAAATTCCGTGACTATGCCACGGAAATTTACTGTTTATTTTTCTCATAATCGTATGCTTTTTTACAATTCACTTTGTACAAACTCATTAGCCAACTTGTAAAATTTGTACGAATTCCCATGAGATTACGCTGATTATACAGCATAGCTATACCAAAGTCATCCTCAATGGAGGTTTTACAGGGCAGTAAGTAAATCAGTAAAGTATATTTATAATTTTAAAAAAGTAAAAAAAAGCTGTTTATCCCTATTAATTTAAACTTTGTAACACTGAATCACTATAAGAAATATTTATATTTATATTTATATTTATATTTATATTTATATTTATATTTATATTTATATTTATATTTATATTTATATTTATATTTATATTTATATTATTGCTTGTACATTTTTGGAATTCTCTTGTTGGATTTTAATCAATTAGTAAATTATATTTAGGCCTTATTTGCATTTATATCTATTAACATGCATTAACTCTAAGGAAAAATTGGTAAGTGCACACATCAGAGTTTGAACACATTTTAGCTTCACTTTAAACTCTTCTTCAGTTGATTCAATTTCTAAATCTTTCATTTCTTTTTTTTTTACTCTGAAAGACATCACGTCTTCAGAACATTCATCTCGCCCGCATATCCCCACCTCTTTAAAATAATCTCTTTGCCCAGGCAGAAATCTTACCGACAGATAATCTGAGATAAATATGCTTAATTGAGGCCAAGTGAACTTTCTCTATCCGCTCCACAGTCAAGCAATCTAAAGTAAATGTGCTAATTAGAGCAAAGCTCTGTTCCTGCAGAATGCTGAGTGGGCCAGGATGCTCTAAAGATGCCTCACCGCTACTCAGTCATTTACATACTGTAGAGGAGCTTCACATATAGCCAACCTTGAAGGGTTTTTGTATTTAGCACACATAATATACAGCAGCACAGCGCTATAGGATAAATGTTTTATTTTATAATGACTTCACTGTCTGGGTGAGAAAACAGCCTATGAGTGCTGTATTGTGGCATTTCATGCATCTTTTATTTTACCAACAACCAACCATGTGAAAACGTCTCACACGTGCATAGAGACACAATGCACAGGTCGAACCAAACTACACCTGGTCTTTTCCTCGATTTGCTAACAAGTTTATATCGCAGCTAACTGAAATTCAGAATGTGTGAAAAAACGGCTGAATTGCAAGCAGGGGAGATATAACCGATTCAGGTCAGGCGGAGGTGAAAATTAGCGTTTCTCTCAGTTTTCCTGAAGGGTCTGAGAGCCCAGTGTCTCTGGTCAGACCGCAGGGCCTAGCACTGATGAGACTGGACCACTAACACCCAAGGGAAGCAAGTTCCTAATTACCCATTGTGCCTGACAGAAGCCTCTTAATTACCAACTTCATTAGCTTGCTGGTCTTTGTTTTTCTTCAGATGAGGCCAGAAGGATGGGGGTGGAGGTTTGTAGAAGGGAGAAACGAGATGCCGTTTTAGCACCTTTTCTCCCCTTTCTGTACAGTTCTTCTTGCGCTCTCTCTCTCTTTCTCTCTCTCTCTCTCTGTCTCTCTCTCTCTCTCTCCTCCCTTCAAGGAAATGTTAAGACCTCAGTCAAGGATCTAATTAGATTCATGGTGAGAATCAGACACCTTTTAACTAGCCTCTGGAGTCCCTAAAAGGACAGCAAGTGACTGGGCAGGAGAAAGGAAGAGCTTCTCACACGCACACACATGTACACACCACCCTTCATGTGTGAAGTGGCCTGCTTTGCTCTATTCTTCACCTAGATTAAAAAGCAACTGCCGGTAAACACAGACCTGCAAGACTATAATACAGGACCTGTACACTTAGTACACTTTCAAATGTATTAACGGGGGTTTTCTGAGCTAATATTGGTAATTTATTATTCATTCATACAATAAATTATAAAAGGTCATCATTTGCCTAAATGAATTGTTAATTCCCTTAAATAAAGCCTAGATGTTTGAAGGCCCTTGATGAAAGCCAGATTTTAATGATAAAATCACAGATGTTGAAATGAATGGAAATCATTGTGTGAGAATAATTTATGTCTCTCTGAGAGGGAATAATAATCTTCATGCTCCATTCTTAATTATTAGAAGCGCATTCCTCAGTTTAATCAAAACATTTCTTTGTGCATTGTTTGAGGTTTTCTTCTTCATCTGTCACCCTTTCATTTGCTTACAGCATCTAAATATTCATTGCAGAACTTACAATATTCATTGTAGTCACTACCTAAACAGTCTAAGGGACTTCTAAATATGAATATAAAAGAAAAAACTTCCACATCCACACTTTCCCTCGAAACTGCATTAATGAGTAATTCATTTAAGAATGTGTTTTCTTTTTGTTTTATGAGTGCAATAACTGCTGGACAGATACAGAGTGGTCCAGGCAATACACCAGCATATACCAGATCAGGTTGGCAAGGGGTCTTTACCTCTCAAGTTGACATTGTGATGTCACATGATGAGGTGGTTCTACTGTTTGCAGGCTGCACATGGGAAATGTTATTATTTAAAATATATAATTCCATAACGAAAATTAGTTTTTAAATTACATATTTAAAATATTTTTAATGTTGACCACTCAAGTCTAAAAAGTGTCAAACTTTGGTGATGTTTCACCACATGTCAATTAGTTTTTAAATGACTATTAACTTGATCATGTCGTTAAACAATGAAATAATCATCATGTCATACTTGAATCCGATCTAGCATGTCTCTACAATGTTCATGACACTTTGTCCATTGTCACTGTTCTTACTGAACAAGGTTTTCACTTTCAGAACTAAAGTAAAATGGTTTACTCATAGTAGTAAGTGTGTTTGTCTGCATGTATTTTTGTGTAACTCAATACATATTATCACCCACAGGCTTCCCTCAAGGGATTAATAAAATATCTGTCAATCTATTTTTATTACCTTCTGATCATCCATAAATTCTGCCTATCCATGCATTTATGTTTGTTTCACCTCTTTATAGAGACTCAGCAATTTCAGCAACAAGTTTGTATTTCCACCTGTAATTTATTACTTTATAATGCATTTTTACATGAATTACAAGAGACCACCAGACAACACCATCAGACATCGTTGGCACTGCAGATGTTTTCTCTTTGGGATAGACAAAATGATTTCTGTGCGCGCAAAAGTACGTTGTCTATATTTAAAAACTGACTGCGGTAATGATGTCTTTTCAAAGCACGTACTCTCAATGAACTAGTGTTTGAAACCATACCGTCAGTGTAAGTCACATATGAGAGGAAAGAAAACGAAGGCAGTTGACGAGGGGAATCAATATGGTAACACATGTGATATATTTAGTGAAGCCATTGTTTATTTGATTTAGGGAACGAATTGAGGATTTTCCAAACAGCGAGGCCCCAGAGGTATTTTATCAGGTGTACAGTCCTGCCATATGGAAGACATTAGTACTTTAAAGGGAAAGCCAGAAAGTATTTTGTTGTTGTTGTTATTATTATTATTATTATTATTATTATTATTATTAGAATACAAATGATGAATAAAAGTTCAACGACCATAAACTAGCACTAAGTAAAAGCGCTATGCATGTTAAGTTTAGAGGTATTTTTTCACGACTTCTTGTGAAGCCCTGAGTAATGTAAACAAGCGTTTGAAAGAGGCTTCTTTTGAGTTTTTCTTTTAGTACACGGTCCACATAATTTCGGTTCAAACTATAAAAATCATAACATTTTGTGGAACATGATAAACAACAGAACCGATCCGTATACTGATTTAATTCCTGGCAAGGTCGTGTAAAATATACTTGCTTGTGAGTGAATATAGCGTAATATAATTTGGTTTTAATCCAAATTGTGATCAGGTTCGAGGAAAAAGCTAAATGCCGAAATGAAAACATTGTCTAAACTAAAATAATCATCATTTATAAGAAATGCGATTACTATCAAATTTACAGTAGATTAGGCTATATACACTACTTACAATGTAATTGTAGCATTTTCGTGATATGGCTTATTGACAGTTATTTACTGTTTTGGTATTAAATTAAAAACACAACAAAAACGTCTGTTTTTATTGTATTAGTTTTGTATGTTGGTTTGAAACCCACAATTCAAAAAGCGTTTAAATGCAAATGTTTTTTTTTGTACATTTTATTATTCGAATTAAAGTTATGGTGTTATTTTATTTTTTGCTATAGCTTTCGGGTAAACAAATGTACATTTTCGGTCAATAATATTGGAGATGTTAAATAGCTTATGTGCTATCGAAATTGACTTTCAAAAAATAAAACTGCCTAAAAATAATCACTGCATGGGATTAAAAGTGTGACAGCTAACTGATGTCCCATATTTTTGACCTACCAACACTCGTTTCCGACCTTCCCATTGTTCTCACTATTATTTAAAAAGCTACTCAGTACAAATTTGTTATGCATTTTACATT